>NC_037671.1:1525678-1606240 GCF_003255815.1 Theropithecus gelada | reverse complement strand
CAAAGTGATGACGTTTACTCCTAGACAAGACTCTTTAGGAAAATGTACCTTAAAAATAGGAGAAAACATAGTATCTGCCATCCCCTGCCAAAAAACCTTTTTAGTAATTATGATTGTTCGTCATCTTTCTATAAAATAAGGGCAAAAGTATTTCACTCAGTGTCTCAAATAAATTAAATATAGTTTTTGATTCTATGTCAGCTTATCTCCACAATTTTTGCTCTGTGTGAAACTGAAAAGAAATGGAGACACATCCTTGTTTTTGTGGTGGCCAGGAAACCCACCAAGGCTTGGAAATGACCCTGTATCATCCATTTTCCATTGACTCACTCTATGTTTTGGAGTCCTAGGTAACATACTCTTAAATAAATCACATGTTGATACATAGGACAGAGTAGGAAAGGTAATATTTCTCTTTTCATTTGCTAGGGCTGCCATAACTGAGTACCACAGGCTGGGTGAGTAAAATAATAAATATTTGTTGTCTCACAGTTCTGGAGGCTACAGGTACAAGGTCAAGGTGCTGCAGGGTTGTTTTTATCGGAGGCCTCTCTCCTTGGCTTGTAGATAGTCACTTCTGTCTTCTCAACACAGGACTTCAACATATGAATTTTGGTTGGGGAGGGACACAATTCATCTCATAACAGAGTGGATCATCCTTGGTAGTGGGTATTCAAAAAAAAAATAAAAGAGAGAGAGAGAGAGAGAACATCCCCTTAGCTTGGTGCTTCATCTTGGTTTTCTGAAATTTTGGTCTTGCCATAAGAACAAAAGCGGACAAGAACCAAAGTTTAGTTTTTCCCAGAAGGTGAACCCTCCCTAAGTCTGGGTAATCCCAGACACCAAGAAGAGGTGTATGCAGTTCTCCAAAGTCTTACTTTCTCCAGGAATTCTGTTTCTGCCTTTTTAACTGGGAAGAAGATTCTCTCAGGAGAGCCACCTCTTCTGATGCTGTATGGGCTTCATGCTGCTGGGACTTACAGAAGATAAAAGTTGATCTTAATAAAAAGAAAATATTTGCCACATTTTTATCATGCTCATAATTTTTGTACCATTTAAAATATCCCATATCATGTTTTTATTTTTAAGGTAACACATAACATTTGCATATGTTTATGGGGCACATGTGATCATTTGATACATGCACGGAATGTGGAGTAGTCAAGTCAGGGTGTTTGGGGAATCCATCGCCTCAAGCATTTATCTTTTCTTTGTGTTGGGAACATTTAAAATCTCCTAGCTATTTGAAATACACATTTTTGTTAGATTTAGTTGGCCTACTGTGCTTTAGAACATTAGAACTTATTTTTTGTATATAACTGAATGTTTGTACCCATTAATCTACCTCTCTACATCTTCCCACCCCTACGTTCTTCCCAGACTCTGGTAACTGTCATTCTACTCTCTACCTCCATGAGATTAACGTTTTTACCTCACGCATGAGTGACAACATGTGGTATTTGTCTTTACTTGCCTGGCTTATTTCACCTAACATGACCTCTGGTTCTATTCATGTTGCTGCAACTGACAGGATTTCATTCTTTTTTAAATGACTAAATTGCATTCCATTGTGTATACATACTACAGTTACTTTATTCATTCACCCATTGATAAATTTACCCATTGATTTCATATCTTTGCAATTGTGAATAGTGCTTGAATAAACATGGGCATGCAGGTACTCTTTTGATATATTGATTTCATTTCCTTTGGATAAATACCCAGAAGTAAAATTGTTGCATCAGATAGTAGTTCCATTAATAGTTTCAGGTTTTCTGAGAAATCACTCTACTGTTTCCCATAATGGCTGCACTAATTTACATTACCACCAACAGTGTATAACAGTTCCCCTTTCTCCACATGCTCACCAGCATCTATTATTTTTTATTTTTTAACAATAGCAATTCTAACTAGGGTAAGATATATCTCATTATAGTTTGATTTGCATTTTCCTGGTATTTAGTGATGTTGGGGGTTTTTCACACACCTGTTGGCCACTTGTATGCCTCCTCTTGGGAAATGTCTATTCAGATCCTTTGTCCACTTTTTAATTGGATTATTTGTATTTTTTACTGCTAAGTTTTGAGTGCCTTGTACATTCTAGATATTAGTCTAGAATATACTAATGGATGAATATACTAGTTGGATGAATACTTAGCAGGTATTTTCTCTATTCAACAGGTTAGCTCTTCATTCTGTTGGATGTTTTCTTTGCTTTGCAGAAGTTTTTTGTTTAGTATAGTCCCATTTGTCTATTTTAACTTTTTTTGCCTGTGCTTTTGAGGTCTTAGCCATAAAATCTTTACCTAGACCCATGTCCTGTCGTGTTTCCCATATGTTTTCTTCTAGTAGTTTTATAGCATTGGGTCTTACATTCAAGTCTACAATCCCTTTTGACTTGATTTTTGTATATGGTGAGAGACAGGGGTCTGGTGACATTCTTCTGCATCTGGTAGCATTTTCCCAGCACCATTTATTTAAGACACTGTTCTTTCCCCAGTGTATATTCTTGGTTCCTTTGTCAAAGGGACTCCTTTGAGAGTTCTCACTAAGAAGCAATGTTTAGTTTCACCAGTGCTTTTTCTGCATCTATTGAGATGATAAGATGGTTTATGTCTTTCATTCTGTTGATGTGGTATATCACATTTTTTTATTCACATATGTCAAACAATCCTTGCATCTCTGACATAAAACTCACTTGATCATGGTGTATTGTTTTGATCTGCTGTTGGATTTGTTTGCTAATGTTTTCAATTACTATTTTTTATTACTAATACTTAAATTTTTATTGTAAGCATTTTAAACTTGTAAAATTTACATATATACTGAAATGATCAGATCTGCATCAAATTCATCAATGAATTTCAACAAATACAGTCATATCACCCATGCCACTATCAAGATACACAAAGTTCTTTTTATTCTGCATTCAACCTAGCCTCCCTTTGCCCAGCAGCCATTGATCCGATGATTGTCATGATAGAGTAGCTCTTCCTGTTTTAAAACTTCATACATATCCACTCATCCCATATGGCCTCCCTTGTATCTGGCTTTTTGCACTTGGTGTAATATCTATGTGGTCCACCCAGGTTGTTGCATGTATCAGTAGTTCATTCATTTTTATTGCTGGTAGTATTCCATTGTAAGATTGAATCATTTTTTTTGTACATTGTGGGTCTATTCTTCGTTTTTTATTGTTACAGGTAAAGGAACTATGGAAACACTTGTGCAGGGATTCTTGGACATAATCTTTATTTCTGTTGAGTAAATACCTAGGAGTGGAAATGCTAGCCATAGAGTACTAGCTTGTTTAACTTTATCAGATGATACAAAACTGATTTTCAGAGTGGCTGTTTCATATTCTTATAGGCAACGGATGAGACTGTTTCACATCCTTGCCAACATTTATATGTATTGATCATTGAAATTTCAGCCATTCTAATAAGCACTTAGTGGTTTCTCGCCGTGGTTTTACTTTGCATTTTTCCCTGATGACTCTTGACCGTTTGTATACCTTTTTTGTGATGTTTCAGAAGATTTCTCTAAAGATTGTGGAAGGAGTTAAATAAATGTGATTTCTCTTTCTGTAAGTGCTAGACCTAAAGCAGAATTTCCAGAATCCATCCACACTTCCCAGTCTAACCCACCCAACCCCATATTTGCCCCCTGAAGTCCAGATTCCTTCATCCCTCTTTATATTCTATTCACTTAATTCTGCCTCCAGCTCACACTCCTCCAGAAAGTCTGTTACTGTGAAGGTCACTGACATGCTCAGTGTTATCATCTCTCCATCTGTCTGTACCTCTCTGTAGCTTTCCTCACACTCAATAATTATTTTCTTATTTTGCTCAGTTCCTGTGGATTCACTTCACAACTATTAATTCGAAGTAGTTCTAACTGGAAGAAAGATTAGAGAATTATTAAAAAATCTTTGTGAGGGCCTACCTGGGTTTGTCAATTGGTGACATTTTAATATTATTGTCTATATGTAGTATACATAGAAAAATAATAGAAATATACATTGATAGCCTTGATTTTTCACAGCTCTGATATGCCTATGTTTCAGTCACTACTGTACTGAGCAAATCAAGAATTGCAGGAGGATGTGACTTGAATTTAGTGTATTATATTTGTACTAAGTTTTAGGAAATCTCTTTGTTTGAAGTCTTTTAGACTTGTTATTTTAGACCGGGTTTCACTCTGTCACCCAGGCTTGAGTGCAGTGGCACAAACACAGCTCACTGTACCTCAACCTCCCAGGTTCAAGCGATCCACCCACCTCAGCCACCCAAGTAGCTGGGAGTATTGCTGTGCTCCACCACGCCGGGCTAATTTTTGTCTTTTTTGTAGAGCGGGTTTTTGCCATGTTTCCCAGGCTGAACTCCTGAACTCAAGCAATCCACCCACCGTGACCTCCCAAAGTGCTAGGATTACAAGTGTACACCACCTTGCCTGGCTTTGCTTTAAGACTTCTTGTAAATTGTTTCTTGATAATTTTATCATTCATTTGCTTGCTTTTTCAGTTAACGTGGTCTATGACATGAATTCGTGTTCATACAAATAGTTCATTTGCTTTCATTACTGGATAGTATTCCATGGAAGGAATATACTACAATTTATCTCTTTCCCTCTTCATTGATGTTTAAGTTGTCTCTGTTGTAAACCTCACTGCAATGAACATCCTGGGACATTGCCTCCTGCTCTCAGAGATATATGAGTTCCCCTAGAATATGCATCTAGGAGTGGGGTCATTACAACTTTTCCACATGATGCTACATGATGCAAAGTTGTTCTCTGAAAGAAATAATCCGAATGCCTATCAATAGGGGGCTGGTTAAAAAGCACCACACTCAAAAGAAGCAATGTCTATTTTTTTTTAATCGCATATGTATACAATGGTGTATCATGAAAATTTCAAAAGAAGATGTAGCGAAGCTCTTGGTATTTCTTCATGTGATGGTCTTTGTGATACAATGTGAAGGGGAAAGGCAAGGTGCAGGAAAGCATATGTAGTTTGCTAAAATTTGTGTGAAATGGGAGAAAGATTGTATACATACATACTTAGATTGACTCGCATATGCATAAAATGCCTTTGAAAGAATAAGTAAGAAACTGATATAAATGACTGCCTTTCAAGATGCGGTAGCATAAGAGAGAGTCTTTTAACTTTTTGAATTTTAAGCCAAGTGAAAACATAAAATAAAAGACAATTCCAAGGCAGAGAAAACAAACAAAATCAAATCCTTCGACATAAAAAACTTAAAAGAAAAGCCTGATGAAATTAATTCTCTTACTTCCCTTAATTAAAAAAAATTGTCTAAAAATTATATCACTCCTTAAACAAGGATGTTTCCTGCTGCTTTAAATCAGTATGTTGTTTTCTTTTTCATTGCGCTATCTTTCTTTATGTGTGTGTCTGTCTTTCATTCATTAAAAGGCAAAATGAGGGCATGGTTAATTAACAAATGCAATTGGTTTGGTGAAGGAAATTTTGATAAATGTTGATGTAAATGGTGAAGCTGAATCTACAAGAAATTCTACGAGGTCCACTGCAACAATTGTGGATTCAGTGGGCTCAGAACTCCCTCTACTGTTCATGTGGGTTCAAGTATGTGATCTTTAGAAAAGGGAACATGGGTAATTCTCCTGGAAAACACATGATTGAATCCATTTACCACATTTTGAAGGTCCTCATTATGAGCCCATTCTAAGTATTTGTCATATGAAGTCACCCTGTATTTGGATCAGAAGTTACACTCAGAGCTCACATCCCAGGCCCAAACAGCCCAGGAGAGCAGAGCAAGGCCCACAGGTCAGTTTTGTAAGGCGTGGGAAGGATTGAGGGTGTGGGGGCCAGTTGTGAAGTAGTGGGAGCCCCAGATGCTGTGTGAAGTTGAGCCTCTGGATTGCTCTGTATCCCACATTTGATTCCTCCCTGGTGTCTGCCATTCCCGGGATCCCAAGGAAATCAAACGCTGCAGCCTTGGCTGGGGTACTCTCTAGGATGGGCCAGGCATGGTCTAGTGTATCCTATACCTCTGCCTGTCAGCCTTCTTCTGATGTTAGAAATCAGTATGGATGGCCTTGGGGTGGTGATTCTCCAAGTGTGGTCCTGGGACAAGTAGCAGTGGCATCACCTGAGAACTTGTTAGAAATGTGATTTTCAGGCCCTGCCTTGGAATCAGAAACTGCATTTTAACAGGCCCCCAGTAGAATTCTGTATTTCAAATCAGGCCTCTCTCTCTCTGTCTCAAGACTCAATATTGAGCACCTGTGACTTCTGGATGGTCAGAGGTGGGACACACTTCCTTGCCAGGAAGCTTCTGGCTCCTCAGTCAGCTTAGTCTGAGTCCTGGCCTGGCCTAAGGGAGAAAAATTCATGTCCTGGGCTCTGAGCAATGCTCTTCTGTCCTGGATGCCTGTCGGGCTCCTACTTATACCTCAAAATACAGCTCAAATGTTGTCTCTTACGAAACTTCTGTGACTCCTTGGTCAGAGCAGATGGTCTACTTGTGCATCTGCAAAGCAAGTTGCATGTTCTGCCAACCATTTGTGTAAGAATTTCCTTACTGGTGACAGAGTAAGACTCTGTCTCAAAAAAAAAAAAAAAAAGAATTTCCTTACCGATCTCTGCCTGAGCAAGACTGGCTCAACTTTGAAGGCAAGGAGGGTTTTGCTCCTCTTACCTCAGCCTCAGCTTCTTTAACACAATGCCTGGCACATGGTAGGTGTTTGATAAATATTTACCAAATGAAGGGATTCCCTGCAATGACCTGGGAGACAAGAAGGTGGAATAAAAACTCACAAGCCAAAAGTGGCTGGGAGAAGGTTTTCCAAATCCCAGTGCTGTGTGAGACAGGGCCCGCTGATGTTCACTTTTAGAAGCTTCCCATCTGATCTGCCTTGTTCTCTTCAGAGAAATAGCTATGCTTCGCTGCCAAGGTCCACCTAATCACACATTACCTTTCAGGACCCTTTCAGATTAGCCAGGTCCAAACTCCACAACAACTTCCTGCCTTAGCTCCAAATCTGAGCTGCAGGCCTAGTGTGGTGGTTCACGCTAATCCTAGCACTTTGGGAGCCCGGGGCAGCAGATCACTTGAGCCCAGGCCTTAGAGACCAGCCAGGGCAACATGGCACAACCTCATCTCTACAAAAAACACTAAACATTAGCTGGGGCTTGTGGCATGTGCCTGTAGTGCCAGCTATTCAGAGGTCTGAGGTGGGCGGATCACTGGAGCTGGAGAGTTCGAGGCTGCAGTAAGCCGTGATCATGCCACTGCCTTCCAGCCTGGATGACAGAGTGAGACTCTGTCTCAAACAAACAAAAACTACACCTCTGGAGCTAATTTGGTGGGAGTTAAGAGCTTATCCTACTGCGGTGTCACTATGAGTGATATTGGGTGGCTTTAACATTGGGGGTGTTTACATTTCTAAAAAGAAAAGTGCCCCACAAAGAATGTAAAGTTTTAGTGTGTACAGGGGTCTTCAGGAGAAAAAAGACAATAACTCCAGTAATATTCAGTAGCTGACTGTCCCGCCCACCTGCCACCCACAGCCTAGGCAGGAGCTGGACTCTCACCTCAGCCCCTCCTCAGGTACCCTGGATGTGGATGGTCCCTCAGTGTGAACCCACCTGGGCTCTGACCCTGGCTGCTCTTCCCACTGTTATGGAGCCTCTGTGGGTGTGGCGCATGCAGGGGACCTGCTCAGGAGACCAAGTGCCCTTTAAGTCTCAAGTCCTACATTTTTGAAGCACCCATGTCAGATGTTCAGGATGGAAGAGACTCAGATGCTCACATCATAGTAAAAGAAAGAATCCGTCCCACTCTCTCAGGTGTGATGGAATTAAAATTAAATAATAATCAGTAATCAAAATGATCATATTCTCTGTGTTGACTTTATCATTCAGCCGATGCCTATAACCCAGCAATGGATCAGACATTGTGGAGGAAGAGTTTATTTCTTCTTTCTGAAGGCTCCATCAGCTGGAGTTTTTGTCCTGCGACGTAGAGAGGAGACTTTGCTTCAAGGTAAATTAGGACTGAGCACAGTGGCTCACCCATGTCATCCTAGAACATTGGGGAGGCTAAGGCAGGAGGATCACTTGAGCCCAGGAGTTCAAGACCAACCTGGGAAACAGTGAGATGTATTCTGTTCAAAATTTTTAAAAATATATTAGATGGCCATTTTGGTGCTTTCTCTTGACTACTCAGGAGACTGCAGAGTCACTTGAGCCCAGGAGCTCAAGGCAGCAGTGAACTATGATGGACTCACTGCGCTCCATCCTGGGTGACAGAGCAAGTCCCTATCTCTAAAACAATAAAATAAAATAAATAAAAATAAAAATAAAGAAAAGAAAAGAAAAAGTGACCTGAGTTAGAACAGGATATTTGGACTTTTTTATTAAAATTGTATTTCAAATGTAAAACTTCATAATCAGCATTTTATCCTTTTAGGAAGTGGAATTTGCTCAATTACAGAAAATGTTAAAAATGCAGAGAAGCAGAAAGATGGTAAACACCTGTGTCCCCACTGGGATGCTCAGGATGAATCTTTGCCTGGCAGAGCCTCAAAGATGCCAATGAAAAGGGGCCCTGGAGCTGTGCTTTGCAGCCGCCCCCTGAGTTTCTACCCCTGGTTTCTGTGCATGTGGTGTCTATGCAGGACGACTTAGTGTAGTCACACTGTGTGAGTTATTCTGAATCGTGCTTTCCAAACTTTGTTATTATCAATAAGCAACTTTATATGTTATCACAAACTCTTCTTAAACAGTACTTTTCCTGGGTGTATACTATTTCCAAAAAATGATCTAGCTACTCTTCTTTTGTAAGTTCTTCTTCCTTACGGTAAATAGTATGTGATTAATATCCTTATTCCTAAAGAGTCTTCTATATTTTGGATTTCATTGTAGAATTATAGATTTCTCAAATGTAAGTCAATATTTGGTCAAAGTGCATGAACTTTTTTTTTTTTTTGCTTTTGAGACAGAGTCTCACTCTGTCACTGCAGTAGGCTGGAGTGCAGTGCCACAATTTCGGCTCACTGCAACCTCCACCTCCCAGGGTCAAGTCATTCTTGTGTCTCAGCCTCCTGAGTAGCTAGGATTACTGGTGTGCACCACCACACCTGGCTAATTTTTGTATTTTTAGGAAAGATGGGGTTTCCCTGTGTTGGTCAGGCTGGTCTCGAACTCCTGACCTCAGGTGATGCACCCGCCTCGGACACACACGTTATAAAATTGCTTCTCAAAAGCAGCATACCAATTATATTCACCATCATTCACCCCTTATTTGTCAAGTCCCTCCTCTGTACTGGGATGTTCTAGATGCTGGGGATGCAAGTGGTGACTGGACGAGGTCCTGGTCTCAAAGAATATGTTTCAGTGGTACAGACGACAACTTCCAAATTTATTCTAACATCAGTGATAATTGTTATGGAGAAAATATAACTGGGTTAGAAGATTGGTGGTGGTGAGGATGGCAGGAGATATATTTTGTTGGGTAAGAGGTTCCTGAGAACTTGACTAAGGGACATTTGAGCGGAGAACTGAATGGCATGAGGAGTGAGCCATGTGGATCCCTGGGGAGCAGGTGCCTGTGGGAGTCCCAGCAGGAGCTGGTGGCAGAGACAGGATGGAGCAGTGACAAGAGACTGGTGTGAGTGGAGATGAGTGAGCTGGGCTGAGGCTGGTGGGATGAGGCCACAATGGCCAGAGAGGCCCTGTGATGAGGGGCTGACAGGAAATGGTGAGAGGAAGGGAAGAGGCTGGAGCGTCTCTGGGACGTGGTGTTGAGGATGTGCTCTAATTCCCATTTGAAAGGTTCACTCTGCCTGTTGTGTGGGTGATGGACAGCTGCGTGAGAGGCTACAGGCAGCCCAGCTGGAATGCCCTTCTGGTTTACTATCCTACAGAGGATGGCTCTGGGGAGGAAGCAGTAGAGGAGCGTGAAGTGATTGGATTTGGGGTTAATACATTTTTCAGATGGTCTTAGCAGTTATTGAATAGCGAACCACTCATTTATTTGCCGAACTTCATTCCACAGTTGATTCCAGATGGCTTACTGCAACAACCAAATAATAAATATACCTGTGTTATTTAAAAACCAACAGCTAGGAAAGTATAGACTTAAAATATTAAGGCTGGGGTAAAGTTAGAACACTACTAGGCAAGAAGGAACCTCTGAAACATTTGCCGAAATTGACTTTACTGCTTACCTAGCCATAGATTTGTTGGCTCACAATTTTATTGCATCAGGGAGCCACAGAGGGGAGTGACAGTGCAGGTCACCTGGCCCTTGTTTCCTGTTTCAGGAACACTTTCCTGTTTTACACTTAAAGTCAGAGCAAATTATGTAACTGCAGTTTGTTCAAAAATGAAGACAACACCTAAAAAGTCAGAAAGTAAATGTACAAACCCCAGGGGTCTAAGGAGAGTCTGCATTTCTCCCCCAAAATGTCCTCACCCTGCACTATTGAATGGAGAGGGCCCTTTCCAGGGGCTCTAAGATGCAGGGGCAATTGGGTTGCAGCCCTAGCTAGAGATGTCCTTTATACCTGCAGTTTCCTTATGCCTGGCAGCCAACTTCAATGATCTCACCTGAGCTAGAAATTTGTTGTTTTGATACTGGTTCTATATGAGCCTTTGTGCAGACTTAAAACTGTGACATGGAAATTTTGCTATAATGGTTTTTCTTTGATGGAATTTGACATGCACGGTGGCTCTGGCTTCCCTCTTGTTCCCCGGAGAGAATTTAGTGTCCTGCACTTTTTTTTCAAGATCCTTGTGTGTAAGAGGGATCGGGAGACTTGGAGTCAGGGAACTCTCCTATCTCACCCTCCTGTCTAATGCTTTCCAGTGAGGGGGCCTTGGCTCTCTGCACATCTGATTAATATAATTGTCCCAGCTCCTGAACAAAAAGCACAGGTGCACATAACACTGACTACTGCATGCAGTGCCAAAGTGGGGAGGTTTCCTGGATGCCAGGTTTAGCACTTTGACTCTCATTCTCACACACACACACACACACACATGCGTACACACTCACACACATGCTAACTCATACACACAGGCACATACAGTCCCACATACATTCGCACACATATTTAGACACATTCACACACATGGGCACACACGCACAGGCACACACACACACACAGCCTGAAGGAGCGTTGTGGGACAGGCTGACTTCAGGGGCGGAGTAACAGGAGTGTCTCAGGTCCCTCTCAGTGGCCTTTGTCTCTTTTTCCTGGAGGTGGAGGAGTCTGTACTCATGAGGGGAAGTCCTCTGAAGAAGCGGGGAGATGCTCAGGAGCGGGATCCAGAGATGGACAAGGATGGGAAAGTGGAGACAAAGCGGAGGGGGCGGGGCAAGAAGACAGCACGCGAGGAATGGGGAGGGGGAGGACCTTCTAGCGGTCAGAAATATCACACGCAGAATTTGGTTCTTGGTTTTTGTGTTTTATTAAGATGGATTTAGTAAACCAGCCAGAGTGCGAGATACGGAGTCTACATTGCGAAGGACGAGTCTTAGTCTCCTCCTAGTTTGAATTCATCAGGAGTAGCTGGGAGAAGAGTGCCAGAAGCCTTGTGTGGGGCTCGCAACCCCCCTTTGCAGTGACCCCATTCTCTGCACCCCACGGACCTCTCCTTCAGGGACCATGTTGGTCCCCCCTTCCAACTGGAAGGAAAGGAAGGAGAAGTCTGAAGGCTTGGGATCCTCCCTAGCCCGCCTTTTCCTCTGTGCGCCTTTTTCTCTGCCATTTATTCCCAGAGTGTCCTTGCCTTCGCTTCGCTACCCCAACCTCACTATGACAAAGCACATCCTGCGCGCTCGGATCAGAAATTCTCCTTTGGCCTCTGACTCACTGGTGCCATTTCACTGTGTCCTGTCCTTCCGGCCATTGTCACTGAGTGAAGCCCCAGAGAACTTGGAGCCCAAGAGAGCTGAATTCTTAGAGCGTCGCGGTCCGCACAAACATTCTTGGGATTTCTTCAGATCCGAAAGCCAGCCTGAGTTTTTAGACTTGCTTGGAAAGGCTTTGGCCCTTGGAAAAAGGAAATCAACACTCCAGGAACAAGATTTTCCTCGACTTTGTCTCAACCCAAAGAGACTATAGCAGCGCAGTTTTCAAACGTGCTTTGAAAATAAACGGGACAGCCTGTCCCTACTGGATTTTGCGTTTCCCTTTTTATTACAGCCCGCCCCTTTTGTAAAATGGTTACACATCTCTCTACTGCACTGAAAACAGCTCTATCAAAGACACTTTGAGAAAGATTTAATGACATGAAAATGTGAAGTCCCCTTAAAAGTGAGTTTCTGGAGTTGGGTTTTAATTAACACTATGGTTTTTAAAATCTTGTAATTATTTGAGTGTGCGGCTTACCTTTATAATATTTTCAAACAAATATTTTTCTTAACCACCATACAAAGCCAAGTTTATTGTTTTTATTTTTAAATTTTCTTTATTTGTTTTTGAGACAAGGTCTCTTTCTGTCACCCAGGCTGGAGTGTAGTGGTCAGATCCTAGTTCACTGCAGCCTCCAACTCCTGGGCTCAAGGTATCCTTCAGCTTCCAGAGCTGATTACATGCCTGAGCCATCATGCTTGGCTAAAATCCGAGTTTATACTGTAATATAAAATTCCAACATTTCAGAGAAAGTGAAAGTCACAAAGTTATCCCAGTCCTGGGTTCCCTGTCAAAATTTTGGTGAGTAATCCTCTGGGTTTTCCCTACTTAAAATATATATTATGTAAGTGGCATTACTGGTATTATAATTCCATACATCCTTATCCTTTTAAAAATGGGTAAAAATAGGCTGGGCACAGATCTTCTCACTTAAAAGTTCATCCTCCTATTTTTAACGACTGTATGGAATTTTATCGCATGGCTGTTCTTTAGGGGACTATGGAAATGTTATTAATCTTCACTGTGGTAGTGGATACGTGGGTGTATAAAACAGCCAAAGAGTAAAACTCAATGAGCTGTACATTTCAAATAGATACCTTTATTGCATGCAAAGTATGCCCCAATAACGGTTTAAAAATATTATCCTATTTGAGATTTGTACTTTGATTTTGTAAAACAAAACGAAACCCTTGTTCGTGTACCCGAGAGACACACCCTGGCACATCTGGAGGCGGAAGCTCATGTTCTCTGTTACTTGACCTCGCAGCCTCTGAAATAAGAATAATAAGCTGTATATTTACAGATTCACAGAGGGAGAAAAAATGCTATGGTTAAAATGTTCATAAATAACAAAACTAGTAAAAGGGCAAAAATAAAAGTTAGAAATAATAAAACTACATCTTTTAAATATTATTCTCACCTTCACCTTTTCCCTCCCCTTTTCTCCCTCTCGCTTTCTTTCAACACTCACGCCATCTTTCCCTCCTTTCTCCATTCTCTGCTCTTGACCCCCGCTGTATTCCAGCCTCACACAACACCAACACACTTCACCGCGTCTGCCTGGGGAAGGTCAGGGAAGGGACGCGAGGCAGCGCTGTCACCGTATTCTGTGAGCCGCAGCGCCCTGGGCACTGCTGACCTTGTATCATTTCAGTGAACGTCGCTGTAGTCTTTAATGGAGGCCACACTCGGGGTGTAAATTAGGATCCTCCCTGAGGTGGCGGGACCGTGGGAGACTTTCTCCTGGTCTCTTAGTTGTGAGTTTTCCTGCGGGCGGCAGAGCCCGTTTCCATCAGAACCGCCCAGAGGCGGGCGTTGCCTTCCAGGGGAGACGGAGTAGCTCGAAGCGTTTATGGATCCTAGAATCCATGGGCGGCCCGTGGGAGGGACTGAAGCTCATTTTCCTACTCACCTGGCTCCGAATCCTCCGCGGTGCTGTTTCAAGAGAGTCAGATTCCAGATCGCGCTCCAGCCCGTACTCGGAATTCCTGCCCCGCGGGTCTGCATTTAACAGCGGCAGGTGTGAGTGACCCGCAGCTGGAGACCAGAAGCCTGAAGGCAGCTTGGCCTTACCCAGCCCACAGCGCCGTTATTCAGTTTCTGTATCAGTAAACACATTTCATTTTCCGTAGACCAGGGCGGGGTGACGGGTGATGCCAGTCCTTGCAGTGAACTCCGGGCCGCAGACTTGAAAACGCACGCGGGCGCCCAGCGTAGCCCTGCCCTGAGTCAGCAAGCGACCGCGCTGGGCAGTTTCTCTTTCTTTTCCGGACCCAACAGTGGCGCCTAAAGTCTGCAAGGAGAAAATCGCCTGTGTGCTGGTAAGTCCAGGGATCTAAGGCGAGTGCGGAGAGAGAAAACGTAGTTGATGGGCCTGAGAAGAAGGGGCTGGAGGTTGGGTAGAGGGGGAGGGCTTTGGACAAAAAAGACCTGGGAGGTTTGGCTGGGGACGGGCAGCCAGGCCTAGACCCTGGGGAGCGACTCACCCAAAGTCCAAGATCATCGCGGCCTCCCCTACCCCAGAAAGGGAGGGACAGACTTGATGTCGCACCTCTAAACGCGTTGGAACAAACTTTGCATATTATTATTATTATTATTATTATTATTATCGTCATTGAAGTATTAGAAGTCTTTTTGGGGGTGAGCTGAATGAGACCCGTTGCTGGAACTGGCACAGGGAGAAAAAGCCCTCGAGAGAGGGTAAACACTGTGGAGGGAAGGGCTTGGGACAAGTGTCAGGAGAGCTTGGTCTATCTCCCTCTCTATCCTCACTACCCTGGTGACCTTTAGCAGTGTAAATAATCCCTCTAAGGTGGGGACAGGACCCCAGTCCCTGTTGTGATCAATACATTATGATTATTGAAATAAATAGTCAGTGAATGTGGATGGGAAAACTAAGTAATTGTTAAAACTCTGTGATGTATGACATTTTCATCTACAGAAAAGTGCAGGCTAGGGGCCTTGGGGAATGGTTAGTAATCATAAGTATAGTTCCACTTACAAAAATAATGTTCGTACGGCTGACGAAGTTGGAAAGGACACAGTTCCTGATCATGGATGGTTCACTGTCTAATGGGGGTTGGTACCAGAAGGTAAATGACAGCTGGGCGTGGTTGCACTCGCCTGTAGTCCCAACTACTCAGGAAACTGAGGTGGCAAGATTGCTCCAACCCAGGCATTGGAGGCTGATGTGAGCTGTGATCACGCAACTGCACTCCAACTGGGTGACAGAGTGAGATCCCCTAGCTCATTCTAAAAAAAAAAAAAAAAACAGGCTGAGTTGGTACCATCAGAGATGTTCAAACTATGGACTAGAATAGTGGTTCTAAAACTTGACTACACATTGGAACCTCCCAGGGAGCTTTAAAAGATGCTAAGGCTTAGGTCTAACCTAGGCTTACTGATTCCATTGGTTTGGGCTGTGGCCTGGGACCGTGGATATTAAAACCTCTCCGGGTGGTTCTGTGAAGACAGGTTTGAGGACTCCTGGCTAGATGCTCTGAACACAAAGAAATGTGTGTTTGGGAGGAGGCAGTTCTCTCAATTGAAAGAGGCTTTCTGGACAGCGTTATTATTAGTGGGACACAATTCATGTGCCTCATAATTTACCAGTTTCAAGTGTACAGTTCAGTGGCTTTTAGCATAATCAGGTGGTTGTGCCACAGTCGCCATTATCTAATTGGGAAGACGTTTAACTTTTTTTTTTTTTTTAAGCAGTAGGAGTAGGGAAGGAACAAAGAAATCTATAATTGGTCGTGAACTTTCTATTTGGCATGTGGCCCCGCCCTTCCCACTTATGATTGATCCTAGGATCCAGGCGTCCATTTTCATTGGGTGAGCAGTCACTGGGGTGGGGCTAGGTTACTGATGAAATTTCGGTGGGGCCTTCTTTCTCCACATCCCGGCTGAGTCCCCGCTTCTTCTTTTTTTTTTTTTTTGAGGTGGAGTCTCGCTCTGTCGCCCAGGCTGGAGTGCAGTGGTGCAATCTCAGCTCACTGCAAGCTCCGCCTCCCAGGTTCACACCATTCTCCTGCCTCAGCCTCCTGAGTAGCTGGGACTACAGGCGCCCGCCACCACACCCCGCTAATTTTTTGCATTTTCAGTAGAGACGGGGTTTCACTGTGTTAGCTAGGATGGTTTTGATCTCCTGACCTTGTGATCTGCCCGTCTCGGCCTCCCAAAGTGCTGGGATTACAGGCGTGAACCACCGCGCCTGGCTGAGTCCCCGCTTCTTGAGCCATTGTTAGGTTTGCAAAGTTGAGGCCACAGAGCTGGGACCCGTCCTGCTATTCCTGGCAACACAGTGCCCGTACTGTAAGAACCGCTGAGCAGCCGCCCTAGTTCCCACCCAGCCCTGCAGCCTCCCTTTTTATTATTTGCTGACCTTGTAGTCATTTGAGTTTATGATCCTAGTTCTGATTTTCCTTATGTAGCCCCCTTGCTTTGCTGCAGCCTTACTGAGAGCTAGCTTCTAAGAATGACATCATTTCCATTTTAAAATTCATGACCTCAGTACTTGTTAAAGGTGTACTCACAAATCTAATTATTCCCTATCCCATAGGGACTTTTCTAAGCGGGTACATGTTAGACACCTGCTGTTTAGAAGGAATAGGGAAATTCTTAATGTCCTTCTTACATTGTTCCAATACTTTCTTTAAGTTTGTACAAGGATTTAAGGGAGCACTGGGTTTAGCTCCTTCATGACCTCTAGATTTCTTTTCCTCCGACCTTCCTGTTACCCCCTGATCTCCTTGTCCTCTACTTTGTGAGATGTATGGGCCAGGGAGCAAGTGTTACGGGATCCCAGGTCTTTTCATTGGGTGAGTGCTCTTTACTAGGCCCTCCTTGCTAGTTCCCTAGGGGGAACACGGGGGTTAATTCACTAATCCAACAAATAGCATAACCTTTCTCCTTTTGTGAGGATGAGGTTGTATCATTCACATAGAGAATTAAAGTTGGCATACCTAATCCTTATTTGAGCTAAACTTAGGCTCAAAGACCAAAGGTTGACTGATAGGCTCTTTAGGCCGGATAAAACAGCAATACTTTATTATTTTTTGTTTTTCCTTATTCCTGGTTCAGGGATTATGCCCCCAAGCCTGTAACATCCTCCTCAGTGGACTATCTGGGGGGATGCTGGAGGGGTCCTCCTTGACTTCCTCCTTTCTTTGTTCCCTAGGCCTAGAATTTTTGCTTCCCATTTTCAACTGCTCCCTGTGTCTTAGTTTCCCTGTGTACTCAACCCCCCTTACTGGAGGTCTCTTCCTACCCTGCGAATCAGCTGCTTTTTCGGTCTCTGGCTGTTTCCCTCACGGGAGAATGGAACGGGGGTTTAGGACTCCGCCCTCACTTCATATCTAAGATGTCTCAGTCACACGCACTCAAACTCCGAAAATGTCCAACCACCAAGACAGTGCGCATAGTCCAGTCTTCCTACCCGGGCTCATGCATGAGGTTGCCTGATTGCTGCAGTGCCTGCTTCCCCTCCACCCAGCCCCCGTCACTTTCGTTGTCTCCTGAATAACAGTTTCAAGTTTGTCTATGGCTTCTGTGGGAAGCCAGGACATCCGGACAGAATGGACCACATGTGTCAAGTGGTACGCATATCCCCTTTCAGCCAGAGTCTCACTTCACACAAGCACAGAGAACCCCATACAGGCCACTAGATTTTGAGAAGCAAACTCACTCATTCAAACCCAAAGTATGGACTCAAGAGACCCAGAGAACAGCAAAAGTGAGACTTTTAGTGACAGTTGCAATATCAGGTGTCTGGAATGCAGGCACACCAGGGACGGTTTCAACAGTGTATTCCCTAGTGCTCAAGTCCCTCTCCCAGTTCCTCATTAGCTGAGTACTATGGGGTTACGATCTTCCTGGACATCATAAATTGGTACTTTGATTAAGACTTTGAGTATGTTCTTTAGGTCTTTTTGCTGCATTTTGTTGCAGCCCATAACACATTGCGATTGTCTCAGGACTCCTTAAACATTTGACTTATGGCCCTAACGGTTGCACCTAGTTGATAAGAAAGGGTACAATTATCTACTCTGTGAGCTAGCCTAAACTAAATTTTTGGTGAGGTGGGGAGGGGGTTGTTGAGGGGACCCCAACTGATAGGCACCTGGCTGGTGCATGAAAGGGAAAGCAAGAAGGAGAGGGAGTGGTGGCTTAGTACATTTTGCTTCTTTATCTCTTTATGACCATGTACCCTGCTTAAACCTATACTGAGGCACATAGAATTGAACATGAACCATCACATGCAGGCTATTTTTTATACCCTTAAATCCTTCCCAAGCCAGGGCTGAGCCAAGACAAGCCACTGTCCAACTGTGGCCTCCTCCTACTGCAGGTGAGGGGTGGGCAGTAGGGAGGGCCGTGGCACCTGCTCTGTCCCCATCCCGCTCTCTCTGTCTCTCAGGCTGACCAGGGCGCATCCAGGTGGATGAGCTGGGAATCGCTTGCTGATTGCTGAGGGCCTGGATAATCACTATCTCAGAGGGAGCAAACAGTAAAGGCGGCTGTGATCTGGTGAGGGGTTAGAAACTGGAGAGGAATCGAGGACAGGCAGAGCCTCTAGTCCTCCCTCTCTGCATCCCTCACTCATGTTTCTCCAGCCATCAGAAGGACACCAAGAAAAAGACCCATGAGGCTGACTGAGGGGCCCTGCATGCGCAGTTCCCTTTGTGGCCTCCCTTGTACCAGGGAGGGTCCTGAGTGCACACGGCCGTCCTCTTCCACTTGGCAGCTCCCCATGCACCTCATCCGGGAGCTCTCTCTCAGGGGTGTTGTGTCCTCTGGGTCACTTGAGGCCGTGCTTTTTCCAGATTCCCACCATGTGGCCCCTGCCTCCCTGTGTTTTCTTGCAGATGATATGGACAAGGTGATAGGCGTATGTCCCTGGGCTATTTGGGGAGTGCGGACCAGCCCCCCGTCAGCGCAGCTGTGGTCCCTGTTTTCATCCTATGTCCAGGGGGTTGTTAGTTTTTCCAGCCCGCGAGGGTCATAGTCCCCAGGGACTGTGTTTTTGGGGCTTTGTTCTGTGTTCTGTGGCCTCACCTTGCCTTTCCTGAGCCAATTTTTTTGTTCTTAATGTAATCATTGCCTGGTAAGTTTAAAATAAGAGAGAGAATAATTTCCCCCATAGTCAGGTTGTTTGAGGGGTGAAGAAAAGAGAAAGCAGAAATGTTTGTGTTTCTGCAAAGACAGAGGCAGTGCAGGGGACAGGGAGAGGCTGGGGTGTCCAGGAAACCCGAGTGTTTCTGCCATTTCCCCATTTCTGTGTGCCTGGCCAGTGGGGTGGTGTTATCTCATTCTTGAACCTAATGGCATTGTTAGTCAGTCCCTCAGGCCTGGGCAGATGGGATGGTTCCTCCCCTACCCTGCAGCAAGAGGGCCCCGTCCAGGAGGCACTCACAGCACGGGAAGTGCAGGTCTGTGGTTGCTCCTGCTCCCACCTGCGGAGTCTCCCGTAGAGGGATTGTCAGCTCTGGTTCCCTGTAGGCAGGAATGGTTTCCTCATAGATCACTGGGAAAATTGGCCAGACAAAGGATATGAAAATCACATGTCAATTTCTCAAAATTCCTGCTTTAAATGTTGATGTGCATCAACATAATTTCAGTTGGGACCGATACTGATGTAAAGCATGTTGAATGGAACAGGAACTCAAATTTAGAGCTTCCTTTCTCTGAGGGTCCATGTGGGAGATGATGGTTGTGGCGGTGGCAGTCCCCAGGTGCAGAGGGTGGGTGGAGGCAGCCTCAGGCTGAGGGGTCTGAAGAAACCCCCTACTCCACAAGGAAAAGGAGAAGATCCCCTGTGGGCTTCCATGGCAGTGGCCTGGGTGGAATCCCTGCTAGGAACGTGGCAGGAAGGTCCTGCAGCCCCACCAAGCGGCAGCCCTGGGGTGGAACTGCATTTCCAGGGGTGAGTGGATAGGCAGGAGCAAGCACAGCCCACATGCAGGTTATGGGGAGGGGAGACTGGGCCTCCTTGAGCAAGGGAATCACCAGCATCACGTCGGGTGCAGACTCCATGGCAGCCACATATTTCCATGCTGGGCCTGTGAGCCCCAGGGCTTCCTGATGGGATCTCCAGTTAGGAGTTGTCTGCTTAGAGCTGGGAGGGGAGGAACAGTGAGCCACCTCTGGAGTGCAGAACCCACAATGTTCAGGGTCTGCCCTGGTGTGCAGGTGCCTCCGCAGATGAGGAGGGACTGAGGACTGAGTGGGGAGGACTGTGTGTGTGACCCAGCCCAGGTCTGGAGGGACATGGAGATAGGGCCAGGGCCTCTCTTTGGGGAGGCCTCCCACTGTGTCAGGGCTGGTCAGGCGTGAGAGGAGGGGAGGGCACTGAGTTTCCTCCTAGGTCTTGTTCCTGAGTCCTGGGGTCCTTTCACTCATTGCCGGGGTGGGTGCTGGGCACAGGGCAGGTGCTGATGCTGATGGAGTCACGGGAGGGGACTGGCAGGGGCTGGGAAAAGTGTCATGGGAGGGAGAAAAAAGTGGGGACGTCATCTTCCCTCAGAGAAAGGGTGCATCTGATTTTGGAGTGACTGAGGAGGGAGAGGTCCTCAGGGAATAAAAGCAGCGCCCTGCACCCAGTGGAACATGTACTGTTTCTCTCTTTTCTCCAGAGCATGGGAACCTACAAGGCCCGGATCAACACCTCGTTGGGACAGGAGACCACCAGGGCAGTGCACAACTGGGATTTCAGTCTCCCATGTCATCTCCTGGGTCCACTGGTGCCACTGAGGGCAGCTAGACTCTGCAGCCAGGTGGCCTGGATTCAACTCCCTGCCTGGGTCTCACCAGCACTTTCCCTCTTGGTGCCTCAGTTTCCTCATCTATGAAATAGGGAAACTGATAGCATTTATTTATTGTGGTTGGATGAATGAAAAGGGTTAGTATATATGAGGTGTTTGCAGCTGTGCCATATTATTTTTGTTATTTTATTATATTTTGATATATTACATATGCTGTAATTGCATTATTATAGGTGACCTTTATGAGTGAGTGTCCTGGTGACAGCTCTTCCTGGGGAGCCCAGGACCAGCTTTCCTGGCACCTTGAGGTCCTATCACCCTTGTTACACTCTCATGAATTATCCCATTCTACTCTATCTTTGTATTTTATACTATTGATATTTAGTTCTTAAACAGACGTTTCTGGTCTGTGTTTTAATTCAAGTGTCTGGGAAGGGATAGAGTGTGAGGTTCAGGAGAGAAGCAGAGGTCTGCCTTGATGCCTTGACACAGCACAAAGAAATCTCCCCTCCTCCCCCACATCACCCTGTCAGTTCTCAGTGAGGGACAGATTCACAGCAACTTATACAATTATAAGTTGGAAGAATGAGGGAAAAGAGAGAGAGAGAGAGAGAGAGAAAGAAAGAGAAAGAGAAGGCTGAACTGGAATAGGCTAGGGGTTGTGTCCCACTAGGAACCATAATTGATCTTTGCCATTTTGAAAGTGTGTCCCCTGAGCTGCCTTCAGAGAGTCCTGGAGGGAAACCTGTTTTCACAGTAATACCAAGATGCCATCTACCTGTTTCATTATGTTGACTTTTCCATTAATGCTGCAAATGCCAAGGTAGGTAACACACCCAGCACCTTAGCAGAACCAAGGCAGTGGCTCCAAACTGCATTCCCACTTAAGAATCTTTTTGATGGAGCAGTAAAAAAATTTATGTTCATTAAATTTTAATCCTTGAGTACATGTCTTTAATATTTTTGTGAGAAAATGGGAAATATGCATAAAACACATACTACACAGAGAAGCAGGATGGTAACCTTGAGAAAGGGCACTTGTGTGACTCAGTTATGAGTTCAACCAGCAGATCTCACTCACCCACGGAAAGACAGTGACATTATTTCCAGTTTGGGGGTATTATGAATAAAGCCACAAGAGTATTTGTGTACAGGTATTTTGTGAACACAAACTTTTCCCTTGTTTGAAATAAGTGCCTAGTAGGGCAATTGCTAGTCATAAGGTAAACTGCATGTTCAGTTTGAAGAAAACTGCGACATCCATTTCCAGAGTGGCTGTCCCATTTTAAAATATATTACTACCAGCAATATAAGAGTGACCCAGTTTTTCTGCATCCTTGCCAGCATCTGTTGCTACCTTTATTTTGTATTTCAGCCATTCCTATCATTGTGGATTTAATTTGTGTTCTCTTACTGGATAATTACATTGAGCGTCTTTTCATCTGCTTGTTAGCCTGGTGTTTATCCTCGTTAGTGAAACATCTGATTGTGTCTTGCTCATAGCCTATTGTGTATTTGGATTTCATTTTTACTGTTGAGTTTTTAAATTTCTCCATATATTCTGAATGCAAGTCTTTATTGAATATGTTGTCTGCAAATATCTTCTCTCGTGCTGTAGCTTGTCTTTTTAGCTCTTCACAGGTCTCTCACAGAGCAATAGCTTTTAGTTTTGATAAGATCTAATTTGTTAATTTTTTCTTTGATGGATCATACTTTTGGTGTTATGTCTAAGAACTATTTGTCCAGTCTTAATTCTGATGATTTTTTCTTAAAAGATTTGCAATTTTAAATTTTAAATTTATTATTTATTTTAAAAAAAATTTTTGCCTAGGCTGGCCTTGAACTCCTGGGCCCAAGGGATCTTCCCACCTCAGCCTCCTGAGTAGTTGAGAGTACAGGCCTGTGATACCACACCTGGTTCAATGTTTGTCATTTTAATTCTGTGTTTTACATTAAAGCTTGTGATTCATTTTGAGTTATTTTTTGTATAAAGTGTGAGGTTTGGGCTGAGGTTATTTTATTCCACTGTGCTTGTCTAGTTGCTCCAGCACCATTGATGGGAAAGCACTCCTTCCTTCACTGAATTGCTTTTGTGCTTTTGTAAAAGTCAGTTGAGCATATTTGTGTGTTTCGCTCATTTTTAGTTGAGTTGCTTGTCTTCTTACGTTGAATTTAATAACTCATCACATATTCTGGATACAGGTTCCTCATCACAACTGTAATTTGTGATAAATTGTGAAATATTTTCTCCTAGTCTATGGCTTGTCTTCTCATTTTCTCAATAATGTGTTTTGGAGCACTAAAGTTTTCAATTTTTTTTTTTTTTTTTTTTGAGGCGGAGTCTCACTCTATCACCCAGGCTGGAGTGCAGTGGCCTAATCTTGACTCATTGCAAGCTCCACCTCCCAGGTTCAGGCCATTCACCCGCCTCAGCCTCCCAAGTAGCTGGGACTACCGGCGCCCGCCACCACACCCGGCTAATTTTTTGGATTTTTTAGTAGAGATGGGGCTTCTCCATGTTAGCCAGGATGGTCTTGATCTCCTAACCTCATGATCCACCCGCCTTGGCCTCCCAAAGTGCTGGGATTACAGGCGCGAGCCACTGGGCCCAGCCTAAAGTTTTAACTAAGCCCAACGTCTCTCTCTCTCCTTTTTTTTTTCATTTGTAGATCATGCTTTTGGTATTTTATCTAAGAATCTTTTGCCTAACTACCCAAAGTCACAAAAATTTTCCCTGTATTTTCTTTGACAAATTTTACAGTTTTAAGTCATAAACGTTAGCTCTTTAGGGCTATAATTTGTTTGAGCTGATATTTTAAATGGTGTTAAGTGTCACATTGTATTACCTATGCAGCTTCATTGAAAATCAATTGACAAAAAAATGTAAGAATATCTTTCTAGATTCTCACTTCTGTTCATTGATCTCTGTGTCTCTCAGTTTCACACTGTCTGGATTATTGTAGTTTTCTATGACATTCCATTTTTTTTTCTAAATTTGTGTTGATTCTTCTGCATCCTCTGCATTTTCACATACATTTTTAGGATTCTTTTGTCAATTTTCTATAAAATTTCTGCTGGGATTTTGATAGAGATTGTGTTGAAACCATAGATCTACTGCGAGAGAACTGCCATCTTAACAGTGTTATTGAGCTTTCCAACTGCATCTCTCCGTTTATTTAGACCTTTAATTTCTCTCAGTAATGTTTTGTACTTCTCAGCGAACAAACACTGCTCTCTTCCTAAATTTATTCCCATTTTGCTCTGTTTGTAACTACTGTGATAGGAAAGTTGAGGTTGTCATTGCTTGTATAGAGAAATATGTTAATAATTAATTTTTATATTGATTTTATATCCTATGGGCACTTTTGGATTCATTTGCTAGTGCTAGCAGGCTTTTACCTGCTTGTTAATTCTACAGACAAGGTCATGTTATCTGTGAATAGAGTTTTATGTTTTCATTTTTACCTGGATGGCTGGATGACTTTAATTTTTCATTTTTTGCCTTATTGCACTGACTACAATCTCCAGTACAATGTTAAATACAAGTGATGGGATTGGACATCCTTGCACTGATCCCCATCTTAGAAGAAAAGCATTCAGTTTTTCTTCATTAAGCATGAATTTAGTTGTGGGGTTTTTATAGATTCCCTTTATCAGAGTGAGGAAGGTCCCTTCCATTCCTGTTTTGTTGAAACTTATGAACACGAGTGCTGTTAACATTTTTGTCAACTGTTTCTTCTGCACCTTTCGACATAATTATGTCTTTTATTCCATTAATATGGTACATTCCATTAGCTGTTTTCCAGTTGTTAATCCAATCTTACATTCCTGGGATGAATCCCATTGGTCATGGAGTGTAATCTTTTTTATGTGGCGTTGTATTGTCTGCCTATGTTTGTTAGGGATGTTTTCATTTATGTTTATTGGTGATACTGGTCTCTGGTATCATTTTCTTGTGAGTCTTGCTCTGACTTTTATATTAGCAATGCCAGTTCTGTAAATGAGCTGGAAACTCTTGACTTCTCTCTTCTCATCTGAAAGAGCTTTTGAAATATTTGATAGAATTCACCAGTGAAGATATCTGGGCTTTGGCATTTCTTTGTGAGAAAGTTTTTAAATTACTGACTTAGTGTACAGTTCTATTCAGATTTTCTATGAGGAGGAGTCAGTTTTGGCAATTTCTATCTTTGTGTGAATCTATTTTATCTAAGTAGTCTAACTTATTGACTTGAGGTTTTTTAGAGTATTCACTTAAAATGCTTTTTAATTCCTAAAGGGTCATTAGTGATGATCTCTCTTTCGTTCACAATTTTGGTAATTTCTCATAACCTCTGTTTTGACTGTTGGTCAAGAAAACAGACAGAGGCAGCAGATGGCTGTGACAGATTCTCTAGTGGGAAGGCTTTGATCATACATAGCTGGCAAGCCAGACTGATGCCAGCAACCCCAAAGGAGCTGCAAACCAATCTTGACAGGAAAGTCACTGACTCTGGATTGGGCTATGCTCAACCAGGGGTAGATGTCAATGCTTCAAGGGCTATAAAAGAACCAGAAAAGAAGAGATTGCACCAATGCGAACTACTGAGTCCCATTTCTTTACACAAGAAAACACACTTTACAGCCTCAAACGGCCAACAATGCACAGGGAGATGTCCTCCTTAGGGGAAAATTTTGATAGAACATTGAAATGGTCAATTGAAACATTAGTTGTCTAAAAACTGCCAATCTAATTGTTGGGCAATTTATATCTCCATTAATGTGCTCACTGTCAACATGGGTAGGGCTGCAAGAGGGACTCCACTAGGTCACATCCACTCTTTTTCCTGATGCATCAGGGCTATATTGTTATGACTATACATACAATTCTTCCTAAGGGGAGAGGATGCTGGAGTAATGACTACACTTCACCTCAAATTTCTTTTTTCATATGTGATGCCGTGGTATCAGGAATAGGGATGCAAATAAAAGTGCCAGAAACAGGAATTATCCTTAAGCAAAAAACTATAACTGTATTTTTACACCTTTATGTAAGATTTCCCAAGCAAATCAAAGATTGTGCTGTGCCTTCATTTCATCTGGCAAAGTCGGGTTAACAGTAAGTAGAGCTATGTAGCCTGGTAGTCAGATAACCCCCACTAGTTGCTTATCTGTGTAACCTACCCTCTATGATCAAGAGTAGACTGAGGGAAGACATACTAGAATACTATTGCTGCCTGAAGTCTTGGCCAGCACAGCAGCCAAACCCAATGTTACTTCCAAAACTTGAAAAGACTGATATAAGGGGACAGAAGGAGGAATAGTGACTGAGGGTAAGTGAATAAATCAAAGGGTTATGTAATGAGGAAAATTCAAAATTAGCTTAACTCCTCAAAAGTGGTGTGAGCAAGAGAAGATATTGTCTCTTAGGTCAATTATACTGAATGCCCAAAAGGGTGAAGCCATATGTCCCTGAGACCATTCTTGTTTTTGGAACCCAGTAAGATTGAGTGGTGCCTGCAAAGCTGAGTGACTTCATTCTGGGACACATATTCATATAAGATGATGATAAACTGGTCTAATTTTGAATGACTGAATGAGACTCTGATAATATGCCAATACCTCTTTACTGTCATAATTCTTTTCCTATAAAAGATATATGGGCAAAAAAAAAAAAAAAAGTAATCTGAGGTATAACAAAAACATTTAGTCCTTTTCCGTGGTTTATCCTAAAAACCTTACAATCTCTTGAGTGATAAGAGTGAGGGCCTCAGGCTGCTTCCACTCATGGCAGAAGGCAAAGGGGAGCTGGTATGTGCAGAGATCAAATGGTAACAGAGGAACAGACAGAGTAGGAAGGTGCCAAGCTCTTTTTAACAACTAACTCTCCTGGAAACTAATAGAGCAACAATTCATTCACCCTCCAGAGAGGGCAGTATCTCTGTATTCATAAAAGATTGGCCCCCATGACCCAAACGGCACCCATTAGGCCTCACGTCCAAAATTGGGGGTCACATTTTTAACATGAGGTATCAGGGAATAAATATTTATATCATTGCATCCTGCCCCTAGCCAGCCAGAGTTCAGGTTCTTCTCACATTACAAAATACAATAATCTTCTCCCAATTGTCTCAAATGTGTTAGGTTATTCCAGTATCAACTCAAAATTCCAAAGTCTCATCTGAGATGGAAAGTAAGTTCTTATAGCTATAAGCCTGTAAAATTAACAAAAAATATTATTTACTTCTAAAATATTAATACAACAGTGGAAGAGACATTTCTTACACACTTCCATTCCAAATGGAATAACTGGGCCAAAATAAATGAATGCAGTGTCCTCACAAGGCTGAACCTCATCATAGCGGACATTAAAACTCAGAACTCTAAAATAATCTCCTCTGACTCTATATCTTGAATCCTGAGCACAATGGCTGGTACAAGCAGTGGGCTCACAATACCATTTGCAGCTCCACATCCATGGCTTTGCCGAACATAACCCATATAACTGCTCTCATGGATGAAAACTGAATGCCTATGACTTTTCCAGGCTGAGGTTGCACATTGCCAGTGGCTCTACCATTTAGTAGTCCTGGCAGGGGTCCTGCTGCTGCAGCTCCACTAGGAATTGTCCTGGATATTAAATTTCCCCCTTAAATATCAGTTTTATTTTCAGGCCATTTCTTTGCTCAAATATATGTGCATAGGCTATTACAAGCAACCAGGCCAAATCTGGAATGCTATGCTGCTTAGAAATTTCTTCCACCAGATACCCTTATACATCACTCTCAAGTTCAAAGTTCTACAGATCCCTAGAGAAGGGGCACAATGCCTCCAAGTTCTTTGTCAATTAATATCAAAAGTGGCCTTTCCTCTAGGTCTCAATAAGTTCCTCATCTCCATCTGAGACCTCATCAGCCTGGACTCTACTGTCCATATCACTATCAACATTTTGGTCACAACAACTTAACAAATCTCTAGAAAGTTGCAAATTTTCCCTCATTTTCTTGTCTTGTGAACTCTCTAAACTCTTCTAACCTCTGCCTGTTACCCAGTTCCAAAGCCATTTCCACATTTTCAGCTACCTTTACAGCAATACCCAGTTCCTGGTACTGATTTTCTGGACTAGTTCATTCTCACATTGTTATAAAGGAATATCTGAGATTGAGTAATTTAGAAAGAAAAGAGTTTAAATTGGCTCATGATTCTGCATTCTATACAGAAAGTATGATTCTGGCATCTGCTCTACTTATAAGATGGCCTCAGGAAACTTTCAATCATGCTGGAAGGTTAAGGGGGAGCAGGCATGACTCACATGCCTGGAGCAGCAGGGAGAGAGAGCAGAGAGGTGCCACACACTTTCAAACACCAGATCTCGTGAGAACTATCACAAGAACAGCACCAAAGAGATGGTTCTAAACTATTCAAGACGGAACCATCCTCATGAGCTAATCATCATCTTTAACACTGGGGATTACAACTGAACGTAAGATTTGGGTGGGGACACAGATCCAAACGATAACAGGGGTCATGATGGATGTGAGGGTGGGCTGGTCTTCCCACTTCTCACATGTCATCAGGGACGTAGACATATTTAGATGCCTTGGTATAAAGAGAAGCCAGAGTCCCTTAACATCACAAAGGGGAGGCATGAACAAAGTTTGCATCTCAGTCCCTCACAAGGCAGACTTAGAAAAAACATAGTCATGAACAAATTAGGTCAGTCATGGTAAATGGTGACACTGAACAGCCCACCACACACTGAAAAATTCAAAGAATCTCCAGAGCCTGGTTTTATCCCTTCTGCCCCAAGTCCTCCTTCACTTCAGGCCCTCTAAGGTGTCATTTTACAAGCCTTGAGAGACACATCAGAGCCCTGGATACTGTCCCTGTTTGGGGTGGAATGAAAACAAAATCTGTTCAGAGCCCACAGGTGATGTGACTAAAGGAGGAATTGTGGGGTGGGTGAGCTCCCCCATGGGCTCCTGTCTACACTATCCCAAGGATCTCGGGGATCACTCTCCCATCCCTACCACACTTACATGAAGCCTGAGCACGGCTGCTCCTTTTCCATCTGTGGAAAGAAAACAAACTGTGAGAGGCCAGGGAGGAGGCAGGGCCGTGAGATCCCAGAGGACTTTCCAGAACTGTGACTGCAGACCCAGGTCAGGATCAGGAAACCCGAGGGAAGAGGATGTGTTGAAGCTGGACCAATTGTCCTACTGACGTCTGTCCTCAGCAGGGACCTTCCCCTGACCTGTGACTGCCGGGAGCCAGGTTCCCATGACCACAATCAAGGTTATAAATTTGTCCTTCATTTTCACAGGTGCTTTACAAAAGAGTAAGTATTGACAGGGCCTCTGACCAGGGTAAATGTTTGTGGAGATGGTGCCTCACAACAAGGCAGGATACCAGCCCACTCCCATTATGGGGCTCGAAATTCACCAATGGAAGAAGAAAACTCCGAGCCTACCCCTTTCCTACCTGGCCTCTTACCTCCACATCACAGCAGTGACCACAGCTCTGGGGACCACAGCACCGAGAACAACCAGGCCAGCTACGATGCCCACAGTGGGGATGGTGGGCTGGGAAGACAGCTCTAGGAAAGGAGGGGAACGTGAGGGGCCCTCTCCCCCAGGCCTCAGCCCTGACTTTGCTGAAGGGTTCCAGAAGGACTCCTGCTTTCCCTGAGAAGAGACATGACCCCACATTCGTCTCCTTACCCCATCTCAGTGTGAGGGGCTCTGGCAGCCCCTCAGGCTGCACATGGCATGTGTATCTCTGCTTCTCTCAAGAAGTCACCACCATAGCTGCCCACTTTTGGCAGGTTCTGTACCCTGCAGGTCTGTCTCCACAAGCTCTACGTCCTGAATTTGTTCTCCCCATCCAGCTTCTGGGTCAGTGTGATCTCCACAGGGTAGAAGCCCAGGGCCCAGAACCTCAGGGTGGCCTCATGGTCGGAGATAGGGTGCTGGATCACGTGTGTCTTTGGGGTATCTGAGGGGAAGAGTCAGAAAATTCAGCCACTTTGTATTCTTCATGGGATACTCCAGCAGCACCCATGTGACTATCCTGAGAATGGACAGGACACCTGGGGTGGGGAAGGGAGCACAGAACCCAGACACCAGCCTGGACACAGGCACCTGGGTAATCTATTCCTTGGAAAGTTCTAGTGTCTGAGGCTAGAACAGAGATTTCTGTTCCTGACCTGAGTGGAGGCCAAGGGGCTCAGAAAAACTGGAATCAGACCAACAGATACACGTTGAGTGTGAGGCAGAGAACAAGGCCTGAGAGGAAAACTCCTGGTGCCCAAGCCTGTTGTGGGGTCAAAGGGAATCACAGATCAGTATTCCAGGGATTGTCTTCCCTCCTTTCCCTCAGAGACTTCATCCTTTAATAGTCCCAGAGTGCAGGGCGGGCCCTCAGTCACTCTCTGGTGTAGGATCTGAAACCCAGGAGGACTCTTCTTCCTCAAGACAAGAGGGCGAGGGATATTTTAGGATTGGTCTCATTTTCCTCCCCTTCTTTTGGAAGGTGGCTCGAGGAATCTGCAGGAGATCAGGGAGGCGCCCAGTGGCCGCTGGTACCCGCGCACTGCAGCGTCTCCTTCCCATTCTTAAGGCCTTTTGAGCCGCTCTGCTCACCTTCCCTGCAGGTAGGTTTTGAGGAGCTCTGCCTGTTCCTCAGCCAGGACATCTGAGCTGCCTTGTCCGCTGCGGTCCATTAGCACAGTTCCTGGTTTAGGACGAGGTAACTGTGCCATCGTAGGGTATGTTCATACCCGCGAAGGAGGCTCTAGTCCGGGTCCAGGTCACAGCCGTGTATCCATTGGAGGGTGTGAGACCGTGTCCCCGCGTCCGCGGTCAGCCCAGGCCACTGAGCCCAGCCTGCCTCCCTACCAATCCCCCGGGATTTGAGCCAGAACTGAAAATGGAATCGGGTATAGATGCCTGGGGCTCTTGTCGGGTCGAGGGTCTCCGCGAGGGTCTTGTGCTACAGCGGGTAGCACCATCTTGCTAACCCCTGAATGATCACGAATCTAATTTGTAGAAGAGGTGATTTTTGGCACCTTTATATATAAATGTGTGTGTCTAAATGCATTGCAATTAGACTCACAAAGCTAAGTTTCACTTCCCCAGACTATGTATGTATGACCCTGGTCTGTTGTATTTTTACATTATCTTTATTTCATAGCCCTGAGTTTGTGTGTGTGAGTCCAAGACATCTCAATACAAACCTCAATGTGTTACGTATATTGCCACCAGGAGCCTGTACAGAATTTAATCACCTCAAAATTCCAAGTGCTCAGTGCAGCCAAAGTGCCCTTCACCAGTGCTGGTGAACTGTCTTTATTTATCATTTATTATTTATTTATTTTTAGACAGGGTATCACTCTGTTGCCCTGGCTGGAGTGCAGTGGCACGCCCATGACTCACTGAAGCCTCGACCTCCGGGGCTCATGCGATCAGTGCTCCACCCTCAGCCTCCCACGTTTCTGGCACCACAGGCCTGTGCAACCACTCCTGGCTAATTTTTCTAAAAAATATATCTGTAGAGATGAGGTCTCCCTATCTTGCTCTGACTGGTCTTGAACTCCTGGACTCATGCGATCCTCCCAGCTCAGCCTCCCAAAATGCTGGTATTATGGGTATAAGCCACAGTGGCTGGCCCATGCACCTGCCAATTTTTATAAATTATTCACATCTAAGCTATGTGCATGTTTTATTGGGACACTTGATATCCTTTTTTAACCTGTTTAACATAGGGAGGCAATTCGTTTTTGGACAGTCCCACAGAATATATTAAAGACCAAGGTGCAAATAACAGTGAGTCATGCTCTGCGGATAAATGCATTACAAATCTATAAAACATTGTTTTTAAGTCTGAGAATTCCATTGCTTTAGAATTCTTTCTCTCTGTTCCTTTACCTCATCTCCTGCTTCTCCAGCCCTTCTCTCTGTCCCTGTCATCCCACAGGCCCTCCTCTCCCCTTAGTCTCTATTACCCTCTCACTACTGAATTGTGGCCCTAGCTCTGTCCCCTCACTTGCTGCTCATGTCTGTTCTCCCCACAATGGTCAGCAGTCCTGCTAATGTGAGTCAGATTGTGTCATTTCTTCACTTAAAACTCTCGAATGGCTCCATCTCACTCTCAAGAAGCCTCTAGAATGGAAGGCACATGAGCACAGGGGCTTGGGTTGTTTTGATCAAAGTTGTGTCTGCAGCATATAAAAGCATATCTGGCACATAGTAGGCACTAAGTTAATTTTGTTGAATAAATGAATGAAATATGATTGTGTCAAAAAATTGTGTCATACAAAAATCACAAAATGAATAATGCAAAGCAAGTTAGGAAACATTTGGTTTTATGCAACTACTGTGCATATCAGTTCCCTAATTCATTCTAGTGGAGAAAATGTCATATGCTTAGCTGTTGAATCTGTTTATTGATTTTCTTTTTTTAATTATACTTTATGTTCTAGGGCACATGTGCACAACTTGCAGGTTTGTTACCTATGTATACATGTGCCATGTTAGTGTGCTGCACCCATTAATTCGTCATTTACATTAGGTATATCTCCTAATGCTAGCCCTCCCCACTCCCCCCACCCCACAACAGGCCCTGGTGTGTGATGCTCCCCTTCCTGTGTCCAAGTGATCTCATTGTTCAATTCCCACCTATGCATGAGAACATGCGGTGTTTTGGTTTTCTGTTCTTGCGATAGTTTGCTGAGAATGATGGTTTCCAGCTACATCCATGTCCCTACAAAGGACATGAACTCATCCTTTTTCATGGCTGCATAGTGTTCCATGGTGTATATGTGCCACATTTTCTTAATGCAGTCTGTTATTGATGGTCATTTGGGTTGGTTCCAAGTCTTTGCTGTTGTGAATACTGCCGCAGTAAACATACGTGTGCATGTGTCTTTATAGCAGCATGATTTATAGTCCTTTGGTATATACCCAGTAATGGGAAGACTGGGTCAAATTGTATATCTAGTTCTAGATCCTTGAGGAATCGCCACACTATCTTCCACAATGGTTGAACTAGTTTACAGTCCCACCAACAGTGTAAAAGTGTTCCTATTTCTCCACATCCTCTCCAGCACTTGTTGTTTCCTGACTTTTTAATGATCGCCATTCCAACTGGTGTGAGATGGTATCTCATTGTGGTTTTGATTTGCATTTCTCTGATGGCTAGTGATGATGAGCATTTTTTAATGGGTCTGTTGGCTGTATAAATGACTTCTTTTGAGAAGTGTCTGTTCATTTCCTTTGCCCACTTTTTGATGGGGTTGTTTGTTTTTTTCTTGTAAATTTGTTTGAGTTCTTTGTAGGTTCTGGGTATTAGCCCTTTGTTAGATGAGTAGATTGCAAAATTTTTCTCCCATTCTGTAGCTTGCCTGTTCACTCTGATGGTAGTTTCTTTTGCTGTGCGGAAGTTCTTTAGTTTAGTTAGATCCCATTTGTCAATTTTGGCTTTTGTTACCATTGCTTTGGTGTTTTATACATGAAGTCCTCGCCCGTGCCTATGTCCTGAATGGTATTGCCTAGGTTTTCTTCTAGGATTTTTATGGTTTTAGGTCTAACATTTAATTTTTTGAATTAATTTTTGTATAAGGAGTAAGCAAGGGATCCAATTTCAGCTTTCTACTTATGGCTAGCAGTTTTCCCAGTGCCATTTATTAAATACGGAATCCTTTTCCCATTTCTTGTTTCTCTCAGGTTTGTCAAAGATCAGATGGTTGTAGATGTGTGGTACTATTTCTGAGGGCTCTGTTCTGTTCCATTGGTCTATATCTCTGTTTTGGTACTAGTGCCATGCTGTTTTGGTTACTGTAGACTTGTAGTATAGTTTGAAATCAGATAGCGTGATGCCTCCAGCTTTGTTCTTTTGACTTAGGATTGTCTTGGCAATGCAGGCTTTTTTTTGGTTCCATATGAACTTTAAAGTAGTTTTTTCCAATTCTGTGAAGAAACTCATTGGTAGCTTGATGGGGATGGCATTGAATCTATCAATTATCTTGGGCAGTATGGCCATTTTCACGATGTTGATTCTTCCTATCCATGAGCATGGAATGTTTTCCCATATGTTTGTGTCCTCTTTTATTTCATTGAGCAGCGGTTTGCAGTTCTCCTCGAAGAGGTGCTTTACATCCCTTGTAAGTTAGATTCCTAGGTATTTTATTCCCTTTGAAGCTATTGTGAATGGGAGTTCATTCATGATTTGGCTCTCTGTCTATTATTGGTGTATAAGAATGTTTGTGATTTTTGCACATTGATTTTGTATCCTGAAACTTTGCTGAAGTTGCTTATCAGCTTAAGGAGATTTTGGGCTGAGACACTGGGGTTTTCTAAATATACAATCATGTCATCTGCAAACAGGGACAATTTGACTTCTTCTTTTCCTAATTGAATACTCTTTATTTTTTCTCTTGCCTGATTGCCCTGGCCAGAACTTCCAACACTATGTTGAATAGGAGTGGTGAGAGAGGGCATCCGTGTTTTGTGCCAGTTTTTAAGGGGAATGCTTCCAGTTTTTGCCCATTCAGTATGATACTGGCTGTGGGTTTGTCATAAATAGCTCTTATTATTTTGAGATACGTTCCATGAATACCGAATTTATTAAGAGTTTTTAGCATGAAGTGCTGTTGAATTTTGTCAAAGGCCTTTTCTGCATCTATTGAGATAATCATGTGGTTTTTGTCTTTGGTTCTGTTTATATGCTGGATTACGTTTACTGATTTGCATATGTTGAACCAGCCTTGCATCCCAGGGATGAAGCCCACTTGATCATGGTGGATAGCTTTTTGATGTACTGCTGGATTCCCTTTGCCAGTATTTTATTGAGGATTTTTGCATCGATGTTCATCAGGGATATTGGTCTAAAATTCTCTTTCTTATGTGTGTCTCTGCCAGGCTTTGGTATCAGGATGATGTTGGCCTCATAAAATGAGTTAGAGAGGATTCCCTCTCTTTCTATTGATTGAAATAGTTTTAGAAGGAATGGTACCAGCTCCTTCTTGTATCTCTGGTAGAATTTACATTTAAGGTTAATATTGTTATGTGTGAACTTGATCTTGTCATTATGACGTTGGCTGGTTATTTTGCTCGTTAGTTGATGCAGTTTCTTCCTAGCATTGATGGTCTTTGCATTTTGGCATGCTTTTGCAATGGTTGGTACCAGTTGTTCCTTTCCATGTTTAGTGCTTCCTCAGGAGCTCTTGTAGGGCAGGCCTGGTGGTGACAAAATCTCTCAGCATTTGCTTGTCTGTAAAGGATTTTATTTCTCCTTCACTTATGAAACTTAGTTTGGCTGGATATGAAATTCTGGGTTGAAAATTCTTTTCTTTAAGAATGTTGAATATTGGCCCCCAGTCTCTTCTGGCTTGGAGGCCCGCTGTCAGTTTGATGGGCTTCCCTTTGTGGATAACCCAACCTTTCTCTCTGGCTGCCCTTAACGTTTTTTCCTTCATTTCAACTTTGGTGAATCTGACAGTTACGTGTCTTGGAGTTTCTCTTCTCGAGGAGTATCTTTGTGGCGTTCTCTGTATTTCCTGAATTTGAATGTTGACCTACCTTACTAGGTTGGGAAAGTTCTCCTGGATAATAGCCTGCAGAGTGTTTTCCAGCTTGGTTCCATTCTCCCCATCACTTTCAGGTACACCAATCAGACGTAGATTTGGTCTTTTCACATCATCCCATATTTCTTGGAGACTTTGTTCATTTCTTTTTACTCTTTTTTCTCTAAACTTCTCTTCTTGCTTCATTTCATTCATTTGATCTTCAATCACTGACACTTTTTCTTCCAGTTGATCGAGTTGGTTACTGAAGCTTGTGCATTTGTCACGCAGTTCTCGCGTCATGGTTTTCATCTCTATCAGGTCGTTTATGGACTTCTCTGCATTGGTTTTTCTAGTTAGCCATTCGTCAAATCTTTTTTCAAGGTTTTTAGTTTGTTTGCGCTGGGTTCATAGTTCTCCTTTAGCTCTGAGGAGTTTGATCGACTGAAGCCTTCTTCTCTCAACTTGTCAAAGTCATTCTCCATCCAGCTTTGTTCCATTGCTGGCGAGGAGCTGCGTTCCTTTGGAGAGGGGGAGGCGCTCTGATCTTTTGAATTTCCAGCTTTTCTGCACTGCTTTTTCCCCATCTTTGTGGTTTTATCTACCTTTGGTCTTTGATCATGGTGATGTACAGATGGGTTTTTGGTGTGGATGTCCTTTCTGTTTGTTAGTTTTCTTTCTAGTAGTCAGGACCCTCAGCTGCAGGTCTGTTGGATTTTGCTTGAGGTCCACTCCAAACCCTGTTTACCTGAGGATCAGCAGCGGAGGCTGAGTTGGAAATGCAGAAATCACCCATCTTCTGTGTCACTCACGCTGGTAGCTGGAGGCTGGAGCTCTTCCTATTCGGCCATCTTGGCGCCTGGTCCTTTTATTAATTTTCTATTAGTACATAACCAATTACCACAAACTTAGTGGCTTAAGACAGCACCCATTTATTTGTGTACATTTCCTTAATCAGAAATCCAGGCCAAGTTTGATAGATACTTTGTTCAGGGTTTCGCAAAACTGTATCCTCATCTTAAGGCTGGGGTTCTCCCCCAAGCTTATATAGAGCTCGTTGGCAGAATTTGGTTTCTGGCCATTGTAGGACTAAGGTCCCTGTTTCCTTTGGGCTATCAGAGTAGACGGTGGGGAGGGCCTCTAATTCCTGTTGGCCACCAGTGTTCTTTCCCCATGATCCCTCCATTTTCAAAGCTCATGGTGGTGGAAATCCTTCACGCTGAATCCCTCTACACTGTGAGTCTCTATTCTCAGGAAGAACCCAGTCCTTTTCAGAGCTTACCTGATTAGGACAGTCCAAGCAGGATAATCCCCATCTTCAAGTCAACTGACCGGGGACCTGAAATCTATCTGCAAAACCCCTTCACAGCAGCACCTGCGTTAGTGTCAACTGAGTAACTGGGGTAACGTGAATAACCAAGGGTGGTTATTGAGGTGTCATCATAGAATCAGCCTAGCATAGCATAGATCTTCCTTTTGTGTTTAAATAGAACATACAAGTTGAAGATCAAAAAATAGATCATTGTTAATGATAATAAAATATATCTTATATAGCAATGGAAATTCTTCTTAAATATTAAAAGCAAATGATATGTTTAGTATCTTACAATGAATTTAGAGCAAATGAAAAAGTTCATTGATTCATCCTCTTTTGTGAAGCTGTATTAGTTATCTACTGCTGCATAACAAGTCACCTACAACTTAGCAGCTCAAATCAACAAATATTTATCACCTCCCACAGTTTCCAATGGTCAGGAATCCAGAAGTGGTTTCTCTGAGTGCTGCTGGCTCAGGGACTCTCACAAAGTTGCTGTCTAGTTGTCATCCAGGGCTGAATCATCTGAGGGCTCAAATGGGACTGGGGATTCACAAGACACAAGAATCTCTCACGTGGCTATTGGAAGAGGTTTCAGCTTTTTATTGTTTGATCCCAGGATACCTCACTTCCTAGTCACATAGACCTTTCCACAGGCCTCCTTATGATGCAGCAGCCAGCTTCCCCCAGGGCTCATGATCCCAGAGAAAGAGAGAACCAAAGTAGAAGCTGCAGTGAGTCTTTTTTTTTTTTTTTTTTGAGATGGACTGTCAACCTGTTGCCCAGGCTGGAGTGCAGTAGCTCGATCTCGCCTCACTGTAACCTCCGTCTTCCGGGTTCAATCATTTCTCCTGCGTCAGCCTCCCAAGTAGCTGGGATTACAGACGCGTGCCACCACACCCAGCTAATTTTTGTATTTTTAGTAGAGATGGGATTTCATCATTTTGGCCAGGCTCGTCTTGAGCTCCTGACCTCATGGCACACCTCAGCCTCCCAAAGTTGTGGGGTTACAGCCATGAGCCACCGTGCCCAGCCTTAGTGAGTCTTATGTTCTACACCCAGAGTCACAAACTCTTATGTCAGCATTACTCTATCATTTAGAAGTGAGTCATTAAGTCCAGGCCACACTCACAGGGAAGGAATGAAGCTACACCTCTGGAAAGGAGGAGTATCAGAGAATTCATATACACGTTAAAAGCAAAATTAACATTATTGTTTCAGGATTTTTGTAAATCAAATACTTCTTGTATTGGACTAATTTTCCTTAATACATTAAAATTATCTTTACTAAAGTAATGATTAAAAATTTGAGACAGAGAAAGGAGATACAACAATATCTCAGATTTTTTTTGCAAATGCCTTTAGTGTTAATGTTCTCTTTGATAAGTTGTAACAAAGTTGAGAAAATACAGTAGCTAGATCAAAGAATCCCAAGACTTCAGTGCCATACAATGATGCCTTTATAATCATAACTACCTATGTTTTTCCTCAGAAGTTTCTCATTCAGTTCAAAAACACCCAAAATGCCAATTTTCTTACTCAAGCATCTACAAAAATATTTACCTAATCAGGGTGCTTTGCAGTTAGACAAGTTTGAATCTCACATCTCTGTCTGTACAACTAGCTTAGCATCATGACAACAATTTGGTTTGATGTGGTAGGCAGAAATGGTTAACTCCAATCTAGGAGCAAGATTTTTCAATAATTGCTTATTCAGTGGGCATCCTATGATCAGTTTAACATCTTTAGATGTGTAGAAGTGATTTGGACTCCAGTATGATTATGAAAAACACTGTTATTTTATGCTTCTAACATTCTTTTAAAAGCAGCTCTTTTGTGTTTTCCATTCTTACTGCTATTTCATCACTAGTTATTCCTTTATGTCTTTTCATTTAATTTATTTTGCTCAACGATGTTTTTTTCTATTCTGTAAAAGTTTAATTCACTTGTATATGTGGTAAAATATGAGCAACATTCAAATTCTGAAATTCTTTGCAAGATAAAATTGCCTTGCACATCAGAGTGAACGCTGTGTACCAGAAAATGTAGAGAGCTGCCAATTAGCCAAGGATCAAATGACCTATTTCTAGCCAAGGCTATTTTTCATGGCATCCTGGTCCTCTCTGTCACATGGTTCTTTACAATTGGCTGTGGCTTTGCTTTACCATGAGTAGTTATCGCTAAGGATCCTTGCGATGAACTTCAATATTTTCTCTCCTCTTTCATTTCCAACTAATCAATCAGGAATGGCATGCAAGGTGAATTTTGAAAAATGACACCCAGTGGCTCATGCTTGTAATCTCAGCACTTTGAGAGACCGAAGTGGGCAGATCATCTGAGGTCAGGAATTCGAGACCAGCCTGGTCAACATGGTGAAACCCAGTCTCTACTAAAAATACAAAAATTAGCTGGGTGTCGTGGTGGGTGCCTGTAATGCTAGCTACTCGGGAGGCTAAGGCAGGAGAATCACTTAAACCCAGGAGGCGGAATTTGCAGTGAGCCGAGATCACACCACTGCACTCCAGCCTGGGTAACGAGAGCGACACTCTGTCGCAGAAATAAATAAATAAATAAATAAATAAATAAATATTTATGATCAAGTAACTAACTACCTGGACATCCCCTCCTAGCATAAGAAACAGAACCTATGAAGCCACCCTATGCTGTTGTCCAATCCTATCTGCTGAAAGGAACCTCTGTCTTGAGTCTTGTATTTACCATTCCTTTGTATTGTCTCGAACGATTTTTACAATAAATATATATATACCCAAATCACAGTTTGACTTATTTTTTAAACTTCCCCGTAAAGAGAACTCACACTATGTGTATTCTTCCGTGATGCACGTTATGTGTAGTAGAGTTATCTCTGATGTGGGAGGGTGCTGTTCATTCATTTTTACTGCTAAAGTTTTACTTTTTATGAATATACCACAAGTTTGTTAATTCCCATTGATGTATATGTGATTGTTTCCAGTTTTTGCCATAAACATTGGTGTACACGTCTCCTGGACACAAGAATGTCCCCAGAGTGTATGATCAGGAGGCAGACGGAGGGATTATATGGTGTATGGACATTAATCATACTAGATAAGGTTAATTTGATTTCCCAAGTGCTTGTATCAAGAATGGGAAAGAGTTCACGTTGCTCATGTGTTCTGAAAACATTCAGTTGAAGGTGGAGATTAAATGTTAAAAGCCGCTGTCTTGGCTACAGAATCACCCTAGGCATTTTTTCATATTCTATTAATAACTTCCTCTTCTTTACCTTTATTTTATAATTTATGGCAATATACTTTTAACATAAGATTCAAATAATGCTTCCTTTTAATCTAACCACATAGGGTTTATGAACAAATGGAGGGAGAGAGAAAGCTCTGAGGGAGGAAAGGAGGAAAGAAGGAAGGAAGGACAGAGAAAGACAAAATAAGAATTTTCAAAAAAGAATAGGAGGAAAGGATTGGAACAGCAAGTATGACCAACATTATTAAAATGCAAGGGATTAAAAGAGATGTAGATAATATCCATGCAATAATATAAACTGAAGAAAGCCTTAATAGTTATTAACTGCTGTGTCCCAAACTACCTCAAAATTCAGTGGCTTAATACAATAAATATCTGTTAACTCAAAGAGATATTACAAACATAAACAAAATTGATCCTATGGGGGAGGCAGAGGTTGGATACAGATAAGGATTTTACAGGTTGGAATAAGTAAGAGTTATTGCTATGAGGATGAAAGTGATTTTTAGTCCAAGCCCTTCAAGGAACAGATGCCAAGATGAGCTTCGAGTCTGCGGAATTTTATGAGGGGACACACCTGTAAGGGAATATGGGAAGCGAGCCAGAAATCCCTGGGAAAAGCGGCAGACCAAGATGCAAGTGTGACCCCAAGTGCTGGACAGGAGAGACAGTTTGTTCGATGCATCCTAGAGCACAGGCAGTCTAAGGAGAGGTGAGCAAGGCCATGGAGGAGTCCTGGAGCCACAATTCACCACCAGAGTTGTCCTCTGTCTCCCAGTAATGGCCTGCCTCAGTGTGCCTGCTGTGACCGGTCACTGGCTGGGAACCACTCATGGGAAGCAGGGATTCTGCACTAATCCTGCTGAGGATGTCAGAGCACAGGAGCAGAGCCTTGGGAGATTACCCAGGAGTATCACTCAATCCTTCCTTCTTGAGTGTTCTGGGCTCTTGAATATCAAACCTTCTCAGGGTCAGTTGCTGTATGATTCTGCTCACACTTAACAATAGGACAAGGGGAGCAAGGAGATCCCCATGTGGATTTCTTATGTCCACACACACTTCTCCTGCCTTCCTTGTGTGATAGCAGCCCTGCCTCCTCCTCTTCTCACCTGCTTGTGTCTGGACACATACTATTCGAACATCCCTGAGGACAACCATAATGTGTAGTTCCATGGACTCTCATTTGTCTCTTTGCCAGGGTGCCCCCTTTGGGAAACCAGGACCTCCTTCCCTACACAGTCCAGATTTTGGAGATGAGAAGTGCAAGATCACCCTAAGAGTGAATAGAAGGGATGAGACATGGAGCCACACCTGTTTCAACTTCTTGGTTTTTGGACCCACCTATTCTTCCTTCTGTAAACACAGCACCATAGAGACGTCTTTGATTTAATACGCGCAGCACATCCTGAAAGCTGGCCCCCATTCCTCAGAGGGTTTCATCCAAGTTGGTACTAAGTTGTGTCTGTGGAGACCTGTCCATGACTCTGTGTGGCTGGCAGCCCCTGGGAGGTGCAGGTGGTGACACTTCATCCCCTTCCCTCTGAGGTATGTCCCGCAGGCAAATAATGTACTGAAATTGTGAGCCAGTGGATCAGAACTGTCTACAGTGATGCTGGCTGAAGGTCTGAGAGCAGAGAGAAAAACCACACCACACTGAATATGTGCCTTTCCCTGTGAGGATGAACCCCTGGCCCTTCCAGGATGGATGGGGCTCAAGCTATTCAACTTGTCACTTAGGGGCTAGTCAGTTACCTGAAGAAATAGTGCCCTCTCGGTGCCCATCATTGCTCTGGAATGCTCATCAGCAGAGTATTCAGAGGAAGCAGCAGCTGGATGGGCCTTGGTAGCGGGGAGTCAGTGCTGCTGGACCCATTTGTAGCCTCATCCCTGCCACTGTGGTTGCTCCACTCATGGGTCTTTCCTGTCAGGCCTGGGTTGATCCGTGATGCCGGCTGGCTAACTTCAATTTATCTTCAATTTGTTTAGTGATTCAGGGCCACGTCAGGACTGGTGTTAACATGGAATTGAGGGTGTGGGTGTTAACATGGAATTGAGGCTCAACCCACATGGACCATTTTCATCTCATGATAGATGCCACTGGGCCTATCCAGTCTGTGATTCTGTGGGTCACATAGAAGCCAATACATTTGGGCACTTGGAATCATATTGTTGCTTGGTGTCCCATGATCAAGCGTTCTCTTATTAGGGCCAGTAAGATGAAAAAAGTTGCCTCTAACAGGGAGCATATTTCTCTGCTGTGGATTCCATGGCCTTACTCCAGATCCCAGGCCCTCCATTCTGACTCTCCCACTGATGCGTGGTTCAGCTCCATCCTGCATCTTTCCCCACACCACCACCTCCAGCACCAGGGGTCTGAGGGATGGTGACTGGCTGCACCACAGCCTGGGTCTGCTGCAGTGTCCTTTCCTGACCAGGCCCCACTCAAAACTGGCCTCCTCCTATATCACCCAGAGTGTGGGCCAAAGCAATATACTTAGATGTGGAATGTGGCATTGCCAGAACCCAGCGAGGCTCACCAGGCAGTGTGCGTCCTTCCTTCTAGTGAGGATGCAAGATGCAAGTGTGTCTTTTACTTTGGAGGGGAGAGCCCTGCATGCCTGTAACCACTGGACACATCACACCTCACTGCAGTGGCCACCCCTGAAGCTCTGTGAGGTTAATCTTCACCTTCTGTAGTGCAAGTTTTGCCAAGGAATTCATCATACTTTCCTCCTCTTGCTCATCCTTCCTGATCTATGTGATACTGCCAATGAGATGAAGAGATTTAGTATTCTGTGATATGTCTGATTTGTCCAGATCTCTTAAGGCGATTTTTATAGAAGGTTCAGGAGTTAAGGTAGCCCTGAGGGAAGCTATAAATAAATGTATTATAAATTCCATGTGAATGTGAATCATTCCATATCCATTTTCTTAATGAAATGGGAAGGAATGCAATCACCAAATTCACAGCTGCTTGCTATGTGCCTCAGGTCTTATTAATCTCCCCAAGCAGTGATATCCAGCCAGCATGGCAACTGCAATCAGGACTCCTACTTGGTCAAGTCTGGAGGAATTCCATTCATTCTTTATTCATATCAGGCTTCTTCAGGGACAGATTGCTGAATGATATGGAGGTAACAGGATCTTGGCAGGTGGCCAACACCACCCCACATTCTTCAGCTCTCTAATGGCAATGCTACCCTTACAATACCTGTAGTACCCTCCACAAGACCCACCCTGTGACACAATATTGCTTCTGGCTTGACTGGGATGAGGGAAGTTTTAGAGGATTTCCTTTGGGCTTCAGCACAATGACAGCCCTTACTCTCCAGACTAGGGACGCAGTGTGGGGTGACCTCCAGTTGCCAGTGCATCAAGGCCAATTATGCACATGGGGAAAGGGAAGATAACTAGGACCAGGTTTATGGATCCAGTGCTCCCACTCTGGGCCATAATGTGTCCATGTTTATTCCGTGGCCTCTGTAAGCCCCACTGTGATGGGGACATGATGGTGCTGTGGGAATCAGGGCATCAATGTCCACTCACACCCAGTGTTAATACTTATCCCGTCTCCTGATTAAATGGCTACAGGCTCCTTTGGAGAAGGGCTAATGGATTTGTCCCAGCATGTACTCGACACGGTGTCCCAAGGTCCCTCCTTTTAGGAATATGGACACTTCCTCAGTCACTGGATTCTGAATCTGAAGCTTGGCCGAGGTCTAGGAATTGAGACTGGGATCATGACTTTGTATTTCGTCAAACACCCTTGGCCTTCTGCTCCTGAATTCTTGCATTCCCATCATAAATATCAAGCAGTGTCCTTCCTGGCTGCCCTTCTGTTCTGACCCTGGAACACCACTCCATTAACCTTCCCCACAACTCCTTGAAGGTTGAGCCTACTTGGCTTTACTCTGGGTTCTCACAGTAATGTGGCCTCTATTTTTGCAGACCACTGCAAAGGAGGGTTCCTAAAGCTTTCACTCCTGATCCTGAGGGAGGTGGGTGCACTCACTCCAGGTCTCAGGTCCGCCACAGATAAGCAAAAAAGTCCTCACATTCAAAACTGTCCTGGGCCACATGCAGCGTGCAAGCTGTGCAAGCTTGCATCTAGAACGCATGCACCAGAATGCCAGAAACTTTTCTGTTTTTACTTTAGTGATGCTTTCTAAATGCAAAAGCAGTCATATCCCTAGCAGACAACAAATGTCAGTTGAATGTATGATCACTGTAGTGCACCTCCCTATTCTAAAGGCAATATCTTTATTAATGTAGCCTCAGGACAAATGCCGTTTTGTGGCATCTAAAGAACAACATCCTCTCATGCAGACATCGATGCCACAGTACTTTTCTCACCAGGGCTGCTTTTGTGTCCTCCCTCCCTCCCTCCTCCCACACCAATCCTCCTGCACACTGCAGCACACAACCATATTTTTCTCCTCAGGAAAGATAATCCTAGACTTACGGGTCCAATTATCCAACCACATATGAATCTAAATTAGGCTCTGCTTTATAAAACCATGAGTTTGGATTGGAACCAGCACTGGGATGACTACAACTCAGGGCAGGAAGATAAGTAGGACAGCAGAAGAGGAGCTCCAACAAAAACTTACCTATGATGAGAAATTATGGGACCCCTCCTCTCTGCAAATTTCCAAATCTCATTCCTTTAAAGATTGGAGAAAAGATGGAAAATACAATCCAGGAAAGAGCCCTGGGAGGAGGGCAAGAGCTGAACAGGTGTGAAAATTTGTTTCTTGATACCACAAGGACCCTCGTATGTAGGGACCACCCTAGGTGACATCCAAGTCTCTGTGATCATAGGTCGTGGTGGGACAAGGTTCTACTGAAGGGCCACAGACAATGGAGCAGCAAAGATGACCCAGCCAAACACTGACCACATAAAGCCCACGGTGGCCTGAGCACCCACTGAGCACAGCCCCGTCTACTCTCCACCCCTGCAACAAATCAGCACAAGAAACACGTGGACTGTGGAAGGTTCTCATGTTTTCCATTTATTTTTTCTCTTAAATTTTAGGAATCTTCTCCTTTAATTAACCCATCTACCTTTTATGGCAAGAATTTAAAAAGTAAATTTATACTCAGATTCTAATTTCAATAGGGAAGTGAGAAGATACAGCTCAGTGCATATAAAGTTGAGACAGGGATGGAGACATCTCAGCCCCACCTCCCTGGAACAGGAAAGATAAATGGGGAGGGAACACAGGTCAGCGTGGGGAAAAGGGTCATGGTGAACATGGGGATGGGGTGATCCCCCCATCTACTCACATTATGCCTACAGGAACACAGACACATTCAGGTGCCTTTGCAGAAAGCAAGCCAGGGTTCTTGAAGTCGCAAAGAGAAGGCGTGAACAAATCTTGCCACTCAGTCCCACACAAGGCAGCTGTCTCACACTATAGAAAAAATATTCATGAACAAATTCACATCTGTCACAGTGAAGAGTCACACTTTAAACAGCCTATCCCATGTTCAAAACATCCAACCCAAAGAAACCCCATAGCACAGCTGCATCCACTGTTCCCCTGAACACCCCACACACATCAGGCCCCCCAGGGTCTCACCTTTACAAGCTGTGAGAGACACATCAGAACCTTGGGCACTGTCACTGCCTGGAGTAGAACAAAAACAGGACCTGGTCAGATCCCTCTGGAGATGTGGCTAGAGGAGGAACTGTGGGGCGGGTCAGCTCCCACATATGCTCCCGACCACAATATCCCAAGGATCTCAGGGATCAGCCTCCTTCCTACTTACTTGCAGCCTGAGAGTAGCTCCCTCCTTTTCTATCTGTGGGAAGAAAATGTCCTGTGAGATATCAGAAAGGAACCAGTGCCATAAGGTCCTAGAGGAATCTCCTAGTCTTGGATCCCAGAGAAGTTACCAGAAATGTGTGATTGTAGACCCAGGGCAGGATCAGGAAACATGAAGAAAGTAGGTGTGGGTCCTGGACCAACTGCCCTCCTGAGGTTGGTCCTCAGCAGGGACCTTCCCTTGTGACTTGTGACTGCTGGGATCAGGTCCCATCACCACCGAAATCGAGGTGATCTATCTGTCCTTCATTTTAACAGGTGCTTTACAAAAGAGTAGGTGCTGCCACACAGGGCCCAGGCTGGGTCGGCCCATGAGTGTGGATGGTGCTTCCCAGTAACCAGGCAGGGCACATTTCTATCTGGGGCTTGAAACTCCCAGTGGGACAAGAAATCTCAGACCCCACTCCTCACCCCTTCCTCACCTGAGCTCTTCCTCCTCCACATCACAGCAGTAACCACAGCTCCAGTGACCACAGCTCCAAGGAGAACCAGGCCAGCAATGATGCCCACGATGGAGATGGTGGACTGAGAAGACCACTCTGGGAAAATATGGGAAGGTGAGGGTCCCTGACCCCTAGGCCCCAGCCTCGACCCTGCTAAAGGTGTCCAGAGAGGCTCCTGATTTCCCTAGGAGGCATGACACCCCCATCTCCCTCCTCACCCCATCTCAGGGTAAGGGGCTCAGGCAGTCCCTGATGCTGCACATGGCAGGTGTATCTCTGCTCCTCTCCAGAAGGCACCACCACAGCTGCCCACTTCTGGAAGATTCCGTTCCCTGCAGGCCTGGTCTCCGTGTCCTGGGTCTGGTCCTCCCCATCCCGCTGCCAGGTCAGTATGATCTGGGTAGAAGGCCAGGGCCCAGCACCTCAGGGTGGCCTCGTGGTCAGAGATGGGATGGTGTCACATGTGTCTTGGTAGGGGGTCTGACGAGAAGAATCAGAAAATCCAGGCACTTTGCCTCTCTCATGGGACACTCCAGTAGCAGGCATGTGGCCCTCGTGAGAATGGACAGGACACCTGGGATGGGGAAGAGAGCACAGAAGCCAGACACCAGCCTGGTCAACGGCACCTGGGATATCTGCAGAGCCACTCCACGCACTCGCCCTCCAGGTAGGCTCTCCACTGCTCCACTGCGTCCTTGGCATCTGGGGAGAATCTGAGTCCAGGTAGGTGACTGGGGACTTTAGAAAAGGGGCCGCATCGACAATGATTGGCTTCTCTAGAAACTCGACACCCAATGGGAGTGAGAACTGAGTCTGCCTCATGAGTATCCAGGAAGAAGGATCTGACGCAGGTTGGGAGAGGAAGAGAAACGCTGTGGAGCTGGAGAATCCCTAACCCTGTACCTCCCCAGTCCATACACCGCTTGTGGGGCCTGAGATCCTGAGAGCCACGCCTGGGGCCCTGGGACTTCACCCTGACCTCGATCCTCCTGTGCCAAGCGTTCTGTCCCAATGTCTCCCTGAGTCTTGGCCCAGGAGTCTGAGAAACCAGGGAGAAACTGTGGGCATGGTCCCTGTCCCTCTCCCTTCAATTTCATCCCAGAAACCCCGTCCCAGGACTCCCTGCCTCCCACTACTTACATGTCCCCCTGAACTCTTCTAGGAGAAAACTCCACCCAGGGAGCTTGGCACCAGAGAGTGAGCCCGCCCTGGGAATGGAGGTGTAGAGACAGGTTTCTTTTCTTTTTGCATTTCTTTTCTTTTCTTTTTCTTTTTCTTTTCTTTAAATCTAGAAAAGTTGTACTTGCATGCATGAGATAGAATAGAGACCAGTTTGCTCTTTGTTTATTAAATACACCGGGTAGCAGAATCTCGGTAACCCCTAAATGATCAGAAATCTAGTCGGTAAAAAATGTGTCTTTAGCCGCTTGATATATAAACCTGTCTAAAAGCAGTACAACAGCACTCACAAAGCTCCTAAGTTTCACTTTCCCAGACAATGTATCTGTGACTCCCACTTGTATTTTAAATATTTAAATATACTTTCTTTCTTTCTTTTTTTTTTTTTTTTTTTGAGACAGAGTCTCGCTCTGCTGCCCAGGCTGGAGTGCAGTGGCCGGATCTCAGCTCACTGCAAGCTCCGCCTCCCAGATTCACGCCATTCTCCTGCCTCAGCCTCCCAAGTAGCTGGGACTACAGGCGCCCGCCACCTCGCCCGGCTAGTTTTTTGTATGTTTTAGTAGAGACGGGGTTTCACCGTATAGGCCAGGATGGTCTCGATCTCCTGACCTCGTGATCCACCCGTCTCGGCCTCCCAAAGTGCTGGGATTACAGGCTTGAGCCACCGCGCCTGGCCAACACGACGCCCGAACAGGGACATGAATAAATATACTTTCATTCCATAGCCCTGAGTTTCTGTGTGAGTCCAGGACATCTCCTCAATACAAAGTGGCCACTGTGTTACTATATGTTGCAGCCAGGAGCCAGTAGACTTTATTCACCTCAAAGTTGCAAGTGTTCACAATGCCCCTCACCAGTGCTAAATGCACTGCCTGTTTTTAGGAAGTATACACATCTAAGTGGTGGTGTGTATATTTTATAGGAACACTTAGTATTTTATAAATCTGATTAACACAAAAAACAACTAGTTTTTTGGCAGACTCATATAAGGTATTAAAGGCCAACTGCAAAGAACACCTTGCGAGGCTCTGTAGACGGATTAATTAAAATCTATAACACAATGTGTTTAAACCTCAGAATTCCGCAGCTTTTGAATTCTTCCCTCTGCTCCTTTTCCTCACCTCCTGCTTCTCCAGCCCTTCCCTCCGTCACTTTCATCCCTCAGGCCCTCCTCTCCCCTTAGTCATCACCATGCTGTCACTCCTGAACTGTGGCTCTAGCACTGACCAATTACCTGCTACATGACTCTTCTCTCCACAGTGGTCCTGATACTGTGAGTCAGCATGTGCAGCGGGTGTCATTCCTTCACCTAAAACACTCCAGCAGCTCCGTGCTGGTCTTATGAGGCTTCTAGGTTGTCAGGCACGTGAACATACGAGGGCATACCTGGTTCATCGTAGGGACTAAATTAATTTTGTTGACTGACTGAATGAAATACGAGTGTATTAAATTGCATCACAGAAAATTATAAAATGTAAAACACTGAAAAAATTTAAAAAAGATTTTATTTTATGAAACTAGTGTGCATATGAATTCATCAACTCATTCCATGAGTCTGTTGAGCCTGTGTATGAATTCTATAAGACTGGGTAACAAGTTATCACAAACATTGGCTTTAAACAACACCCATTTATTGTCTTCATTGATTTATTTTTAACGACAGAGTCTCCCTCTCTCATCCAGGGTGAAGTGCAGTCACATGATCAGGGCTCACGGCAGCCTCAAACTCCTGGGCTCAAGGGATCCTCCTGCCTCAGTCTTCAGAGTAGCTAGGACTGCAGGCAATGGCCACCAGGCCCAGCTAATTAAAAAAAAATTTGTGGAGACCAGTGTCTCACTGTATTATCCTGGCTTGTCTCAAAGTCCTGGCTGCAAGTGATCCTCCTGTGTCAGCTCCTCAAATGTTAAGATACAGGCATGCACTACCACGCCTGGCCAAACAATACCTATTTATCTGCTTATAGTTCCTTAGTCAGAAATGTGGGCATGATGTGGACATCATGTGTTTTGGGCTTCCCAAGCTGTGTTTTCATTTTGAATCCTACTTTAGGCTTATACAGAGGTGGCAGAATGCAGTTTCTGGCAGTTGTAAGACTGAGGTCCCTGTTCCTTGCTGGCTGTCACTGTAGAAAACGGGGAGGGCTGAGCTCAACCCTGGTGCCCACCAGCGTTCTTTCCTACACAGCCTCTTCATTTTCAAAGCCCACAGTGGAGAAAACCCCTCATGCTGAATCCCTCTCACACTGTGAATCTCTATGCTCAGGAAGAAGCCGGTCGTTTCAAGGGCTCACCTGATTAGGACAGTCCAAGCAGGATAAACCCGCCTAAAGTCAACTAATTGAGGCCCTTAATTATATCTGCTAAATCTCTTCACAGCAGCACCTACATTAGAGTTGGCTGAATAACTGGAGGAAGGTGAATGACCAGCAGTTGGTTGTTGAGGCCATCGTAGAGTCAGCCTAGCAAGGGTTGGGTCTTCCTTTTGTGTTTTATTGGAACACAGTTGGAAATTGAAGTTGTAGTAAAGTGATCATTGTGAACAGTAACAAAATACATCCTCTTCAGCCATGGACATTCTCCTTACCTTTTAAAACTAAGTTACATGTTTAATGTCTTATAATTAATTTAGGCAAGGTGTGGTGGCTCATGCCTGCCATCGTAGTACTGTGAAAGGCAGAGGAAGGCAGATTTGTTGACTCCAGAAGTTCAAGATGAGCCTGGGCAACATGGCAAAACCCCCATCTCTACAAAAAAAATTAGAAAATTAGCCAGGCATGGTGGTTTATGCCTGTGGTTCCAGCTATTCAGGAGGCTGAGGTCAAAGGATCCATTGAGCCCAGGAGGTCAACACTACAGTGCACGGTGATCATGCCACTGCCCTCCAGCCTGGGTGACAGAGTGAGACCCTGTCTCAGTAATAATAATAAATAAATAAATTTAGAGCAAATGCAAATTACCATGTAATAATACATCCTGTCTTGTGAAAATGTATTAGTTATTTACTATTTCATAACAAATTATGTAAAACTTAGCGGCTCAAAACAGCAAATATTCATCATCTCCTGCAGTTTCCAATGGTCAGGAATCCAGGAGAGGTTTCCCTGAGTGATTCTGGCTCAGGGCCTCTCACAAGGTTGCAGTCCAGTTGTCAGTCAAGGGCTGCATCATCTGAGGGCTTCACTGAGGATTCACATGAAACATGGCTCAGTCACATGGCTGTTGGAAAAGTCCTAGTTCCTTGTTGTCTGGTCCCAGAAGTCTGCAGTTCTTAGCCACATGGACCTTCCTTCAGGGCTGCTTACAGCACAGCAGCTGGCTTCCCCCAGAGTTCATGATCCCAGAGAGAGAGAGAGAAGGGGGAAACCACAGTGTGTTTTATTTTCTACCCCCAGAGTCACAAACTGTTATGTCAGCATTACTCTATCAGTTAGAAGTTGTATTAGTCCATTCTCACACTGCTATAAAGAAATAACTGAGACTGCATAATTTATAAAAAGAAAGGAGATTTAATTGACACACTTCTGCATGGCTGAGGAGGCCGCCCCAGAAAATTTACAATCATGTCAGAAGTGGAAGCAAACACATCGTTCTTCACACGGTGGCAGGAGAGAGAAATGCGGAGCAAAGCGGAGAAAAGCCCCTTATAAAACCATCAGATCTCATGAGAACTCACTCACTATCATGAGAACAGCATGGGGGAACCATCCCCATGATCCAATCACCTCCCATGAAGTTTTTTCCCCAATAGCTGGGGATTGCAATTCCCTTGAGTGAGAATTCAAGATGAGATTTGGGTGGGAACACAGAACTGGGCCATATCAGAAGTGCGTCATTAAGTCCAAGCCACACTCAAGAGAGGGAATTAAGCTGCATCTCTGGAAGGGAGCAGTATTAAAGGATTTGCATATATGTTAAAAACAAAATTGAAACTATTGTTTCAATATTTCGTAAATCAAAGGCTTCTTTTATCTAATTTTTTTTTAATGCTTTAAGCTTGTCTTTTAATTAAATTTAATTTTATTTCAAGTTCCCGGGTACATGTGCAGGATGTGCAGGTTTGTTACATAGGTAAACGTGTGCCATGGTGGTTTACTGCACTTATCAACCCATCACCTAGGTACTAACCCTGGTATGCATTAGCTATTTTCCCTAATGCTCCCCCCACCACTGCCCTCCCCCAACAGGCCCCAGTGTGTGCCATTCCTCTCCTTGTGTCCATGTGTTCTCATTGCTCAGCTCCCAGTTATAAGTGAGAACATTGGTGTTTGGTTGTCTGTTCCTGTGTTAGTTTGCTGAGGATAATGGCTTCCAGCTTCATCCATATCCCTACAAAGGACACTGTCTCACTCATTTTTATGGCTGTATAATATTCCATAGTGTATACGAACCACATTTTCTTTATCCTGTCCATCACTGATGGGCATTTGGGTTGATTCCATGTCTTTGCTCTTGTGAAAAGTCCTGCAATGAACATACACATGCATGTATCTTTATAATAGAATGATCTATATTCCTTTGGGTGTATACCCTGTAATGAGATTGTTGGGCAAAATGGTATTTCTGGTTCTAAATATCTGAGGAATTGCCACACTGTCTTCCACAGTGGTCGAACCAATTTACATTTCCAACAACAGTGTAAAAGCATTGCTATTTCTCCACAACCTCACCAGCATCTGTTGCTTCTTGACTTTTTAATAATTGCCATTCTGACTGGCATGAGAAGGTATCTTATTGTGGTTTTGATTTGCATTTCTCTAATGATTAGTGATGTTGCACTTTTAAAAATGTTTGTTGGCCTCATGTATTTCTTCTTTTGAGAGGTGCCTGTTCATGTCCATTGTCTACTTTTCAATGAAGTTGTTTTTTCGTGTAAATTTGCTGAAGTTCTTTGTAGATTCTCAATATTAGACCTTTGTCGGATGGATAGATAACAGAAATTTTCTACCATTCTGTAGGACGTCTTTTCATTCTGATAATAGTTTCTTTTGCTCTGCAGAAGCTCTTTTGTTTAATTAGATCCCATTTGTCAATTTTTGCTTTTGTGGCCATTGCTTTTGGTGATTTCATCATAAAATCTTTGAACATGCCTATGTCTTGAATGGAATTGCCTAGATTTTCTTCTGGGATTTTTGTAGTTTTGGGTTTTACATTTAAGTCTTCAACCCGTCTTGAGTTAATTTTTGTGTAAGGTGTAAGGAAGAAATCCAGTTTTAACTTTCTGCATATGGCTACCAGTTTTCCCAGCATCATTTATTAAATAGGGAATCCTTTCCCCATTGCTTGTTTTTGTCAGGTTTTTTGAAGGTCACATGGTTTTAGATGTGCAGCCTTACTTCTGAGTTCTGTATTCTGTTCCATTGGTCTATGTGCCTGTTTTTGTACCAATACCATGCTGTTTTGGTTACTGTAGGCTTATAGTATAGTTTTAAGTCAGGTAGCCTGATTCCTCCACTTTGTTCTTTCTGCTTAGAATTCTCCGGGCTATATGAGCTCTTTTTTGGATCCACATGAATTTTAAAATAGTGTTTTTCTAATTCTGTGATAAGCTTTTCTTTTTAAATTAATGAATAAAAATTCAAGATATCACAGAGCCTTGGGTGCTGAGGGGAAAACAGTTTGAGACAGAGAATGGAGATAAAACAGCATCTCTGAGTTTTTCTTGCAAATACCTTTAGTAATAATGTTTTCTTCAATGAGTTAACATGGTTGAGAACATAGAGTAACTAGATCAAATAGTTCCAAGACTCCAGTGCCATAAAAATAATGCCTTGAAAATAAGTCTTTGTTTTGTCTAAGATGTCTCAAATTTAGTGAAAGTATGCCCCTAGTGCCAACTTTATTACTGAATTATCATCTTTTAAAAAATGTTTGCCTACACTTAAGGAAAAAAAAAAAAAAAAAAAAAAAACAGCACTGCTCTCTCTATGGAGTAGCCCTTCTTTTGTTTCTTTACTTCTCTAATAAACTTGCTTTCACTTAGAAGACAATTGCCTAATTAGATTGCTCTTCATTTACAAAAATGTGAATTTCACACTTCAGTCAACGCATCTAGATGCCAATAACTTTGGTTTGATGCAGTAGCCCGAAGTGGTTAACTCAAATTGAGAAATAAGTTTTTGCAAAAACTGGCTGTTCAGTGGGCATTCTATAATAAACTTAATATCTTTCTTTCTGCTATTGAATGAGATGTGATAGAAGTGATTTGGACACCACTATGATTGTAAATGGCACTGCTATTATGTGTTTCTGAAGTTTTTTTTTTCAGTCCTATTTTGTTTTCCATTCATATTTGCTATTCCATCACTGGCTATTCCTTCTACTCTTTTTTATTTCATTTATTTTGATCAATAATACGCATTTCCAACTCTGTAAAAGTTTATTTCAGTTGTATGTGTGGTAAAATGTAACATCAAATCCTTTGCAAGATGGAATTACCTTGCACATCAAATTGAACATTGTATACTTGAAAATCTAGAGAGATGCCAGTGACCAAGGGTTAAATGACCTATTTTTAACCAAGGCCATTTTCATGGCATCCTGGTCCTCTCTGTCACATGGCTCCTTACAATTCTCTGTGGTTTTCTTCCAATTGCAAGTAGTTCTTGCTAAGGATCCTTGCAATGAACTTTGGTATTCTTTTCTCTTTCATTTTTATAAAATGATTGGGGCCATTAGCCACTTGATAGGCAATGCTCTCCTAGTCAGTCTGCCTGTCTGCCTGGTTCCCTCTAAGGGTTTGTGGCTTGGCTGGGTTCACCAGCGCCGGCCCCGGCAAGAACAGGGAGAAGTGACTGGGCAAATTCCCCAACAGCAGTGGGATCCCTACACATGAGATGGGGCAAAACCATCATTCTAGTGCCTCCCATACCTGAGACTTCTTGCACATCACAGGTCCCAGGACCAGAGCAGGAAGTAGCTCTGAGTCAGAAATGGCTTCCATGATGGTTAGGATGAGCTGGGAAGGGGGTTCTGAGAAGGGAATGAAAGGGGTCTCAACCTGCAGGTCAAAACTTTGAGCCTGTCACAGGGTCCAGAACAGCTCCTGCTTGCCAATTCTGTGAAGGAGTTTCCACCTTACACCCGTTTTTACCCACTTCAGCATAAAAGGCCTGAGCAGCCCCTCACGCTACACACACACGGGGATTCCTGCTTTTCCCCAGAAGGCACCACCACAGCTGCCCACTTCTTGAAGGTCCTATTGCCCTGAGGCCTGGGGTCTCCATGCTGTGCGTCCTGGGTGTGGTCCGCCCTCCCACAGTCAAATCAATGTGATCTCTGCTGGGTAGAATCCCTTGGCCCGGCACCTCAAGGTGACCTTCCCATTAGGTCCTGAGTGATGGGTCACAAGTGCTGATGGCTGATCTGAGGAGAGTCTCAGAGGTGGAAAAAATTTAATGAGAATCCCAGCTCTCGGCCTCCTTGTTAGGGTCGAGAAGAAATTTCAAAATTAAAAATAGGTGCAGGAAGGCCGGGCGCGGTGGCTCAAGCCTGTAATCTCAGCACTTTGGGAGGCCGAGGCGGGTGGATCACGAGGTCAGGAGATCGAGACCATCCTGGCTAACACGGTGAAACCCCTTCTCTACTAAAAATACAAAAAAAAAAAAAAAAAAAACAAAAACTAGCCGGGCGAGGTGGCGGGCGCCTGTAGTCCCAGCTACTTGGAAGGCTGAGGCAGGAGAATGGCATAAACCCGGGAGGCGGAGCTTGCAGTGAGCTGAGATCTGGCCACTGCACTCCAGCCTGGGCGGCAGAGCGAGACTCCGTCTCCAAAAAAAAAAAAAATAGGTGCAGGATAAGCGATTGTCCTAATATCTAGTGCGCTTTTTCTACACATGTGTCTCATTGTCTGGGAAGCCACTATTATGCTTCTAACGTTGGTGATATTATTTTTCGGTTTTAAAATTTCTGGGTTTTTTTTTTTTCTAATTTACTTGCAGATTTTACAACCTTCTGACAGTCACCAGCTATTACGTTGTGGTATTAGAAACTAGCAATCGTTTATGGTACTTTCATGCACTGTGTCTCTGCTGATTCGCTTTCCTGCTATTTTATCTTCTGGTTGTGTTAAAGGTAATCTCTAATTGTTGGGCACAGAAGACCAGGGAAGAGAAAGATCCCCCGGTGAAGTACACCACTACTGACAAACACATCACTGTTGACAAGGGGAACTGCTGTCCTTTCCTAGTTACCTCCCTGCACTCCTTCTCCCTGTCCCTTCTCCCCACCCACCCTCAGAACAGTCTCAGGAGCCTGGGCACAATCCCCAGATCCACAATAGAAATGCTGAGGAGGAGGAGGAAGCGGCACGATTCGGGCCTCCTTCCTTCCTACAGGGACGCCTCCAGGTCACACAATTCCAGCTTCAGGAGGTCCTGACGCGCGGCCCCGAGGACTACAGTATCTTCCAGCAGCATCCTCCCTTTGCCATGCTCCGGGCTTCTGCGCCTAGTGTAGTGACCCATTACGGGTTCCCTTGCAGTCTCCGTGATCCAGAACCTCTCCCAGGTGCGCTTGATCCTCTGAGCCGCGGATCGCGCCGCTGTCCAGGTCTTTACGTCCTGCTTCAGGGACATGAACTATTATTTCCTGTCCTAGGCGGGCTGAAAGTGTCCTCCAAGAAAGTTCCCAACTGGTGCCAGCACGCAGCGGCGCAGCAACTGCAGGTGTGGGACCCTGAACCTCTCCCGGTGTCGGCCCCAGAAAGGGCCAGAATCCCCGCTTCGCCCCGCCCACGCCAGCTCCTCCCTCCCACTGTGATTAGTCACAGCAGAAGTCAGTCACCATCCAAATGAAGGAGAGACCTGGAGCAAAACATCCCTAGCGCTTCCCTACCGGTGGGGGGTCAACTGAGGGCCCGCACCCCCACGCCTGGGAGACCCTGACCAGTCTGCCAGTGTAGGGTGGGAGGGACACCTGTGCCCGGAGCCTGACGTCACTCACCCGCTGGCCCGGGTGGTTGTGCCGGCTCAGGAACCTCAGGCCACTCAGTAATACATTCGTCGCGGTCATCGAGAACTTTCTTCAGGGCGTCCACAATCCTGTCCTATCTTCTCCACCCGCGGCGCCGGCGGCTTCATTCTCTGCTCCTCGCCACGGCTGTAGAAGCGCAGGAACCGCGTGTTGCCCACGAAGGCGCCGCTGAGGAGCCCAGGGCGCGCGTGGTGGAGGCGGAGCCCGGACTCCAACTACTCAGGACTGCGGGCCTGGGCCCCGGGGACCTGCATTTTGGGGGTGGGAGAGGCCCAGGGAACCTGGGGCCCCGCCCCGCTCCCCTCGGGTCCCAATCTGCCCACTGTCTCCGGGACATGCTCCCTCTGCCTCCCCGCCGGGACCCAGCCTCCCGGGCTCCCTCCCACGTCCCGCCCGTCCCGTCCCCCGGAGCTGCTCGTCTGGGAGTTTCTTACTGTGTGTGGGGACCTGGGGAGAGGACAGAGGGGCAGGGACCAAGGAAGGGTGGCCTGGGACGGCGGCATTTGGAAATAAGACCTCAGAAGTCTGCAGACCCCAGCCCGGGGCGGAGGCGCCCCGGCAAGAGCTGCTGAGTCTTGCAGGCCGCCCTTTACCTCCTTCCTCCCCGGCCCAGTTCATCCTGATTCTCTCCTCAACAGCCCAGGTCTTCCCCAAGGTCAGGGCCCACAGAGTAGCAGGGTGGGGGTTCCAGGATGCGGGATCCGGCTTCTCTGGGTATCTTGGATCCAGGGAGAATCCCGAAGATCTCCCACTTTACGAATCCCATTCTCCACTCACTCTGATGGCTTCTCTAGACCCCAGTGGAAACCAGATACGACACCCTCATCAGTCCTGGGGGAAAAACAAGAGTAAAGTATGAGAGGTGGCCATGAGGTCAGAAAAACTCCTACAGAATTCTCAGGAGAGGAAACTCTTCAGAGCTGGACCTTTGGCTTAGTTTGTCTTCCCTGCCCAGCCACCTGTCCCATAGCCGGAAACGCCCAGGTTTAAGCCAGAGACTTTGGATACTGTCCTTGATGGTGACATAATTTTTGTCTTCTCTCCTGGAAGGGGAGCCCCAGAACCATCAGAGTGATCCTGTCTGCCCACTCTTTTTATTCTTCTGTCTCTCCAATCTCTCTCCCTGAGCTGGAATCTCCACCCACCCTCACATCCTGGACAGTGCAGAGATGAGTGAGCATGACCCTGGGTCAGGATTGGCTGCATGCAAACCCAGCTCCACCACGATTTGTGTGCAACCTTCATTACTATTGTATCACCTGAAAACGGACAATTTTGCAGGCACACCCCATAAAGGTGTTGTGAGAATTAAATGAATTCATATTTTTAAAGTGCTAAGGACACAAATTAACACATAGCACCATGACAGTGTATGATATTATCACTGTTGCTATTTCTTTCCTTTTGTTTTAATTTTGATATGGACTTTTGCCCTTGTCGCCCAGACTGGAGTGCAGTGGCACCATCTTGGCTCAATGCAACCTTCACCTCCCGGGTTCAAGCGATTCTTCTGCCTCAGCATCCGGAGTAGCTGGGATTACAGGAGCCTGCTACCACACCTGGCTCATTTTTTGGATTTTTTTTTTTTTTCTTAAGTAGAAACAGGATTCGCCATGTTGGGCAGGCTCATCTTGAACTCCTGACCTCAGGTGATCCACCCTCCTCGGTGTTCCCAAACGCTGGGACTACAGGTGTGAGCCACCGTGCCCAGCTGTGATTGCTATTCCTTTCATCCTTTTTGCCTGAGCCTCTTCTCTTCCCTCTGGGTTCCCAGGGAAATTCTCTGTTGGAAGATTATGTCGGCAAGAGGTCTCCACCTGGGAAATGCTGGCCTGTGGTGGGATCTCCCTTTTATTAAATGGAATGATTGTTGGTGAATTGATAGCTAGTGAGCCACTACAGTACAGTTCATGTAAAAAAGACCACATACCTAGGATTAACTCCATTTTCATAAAGACACATCTCACACATTGTAAGTCCAATGTGATTTGTGAGGAGATTGGTTTGATTAGGTCATGGGAATACCACTCTACTTTCTTTGAGAGAGTTTTGCAACACATTTCAAATCTCTGCTTCTCATTTCACACTATCAGGCTCACGAGTGAAGGTGATGAGAAGTGTCCTCGTACTATGATCCCCGGTTTGACTATCAGAATCATAGTCATATATTACACATAGAGATTATTTTCTTAAAATATATAATTTATTTATATATATATTATACTAAGGGTATATAGAGAGATATTATTACAGTGCTTAAGTGGCTACTTGTATCTATGCATTTTCTCTCTTGGTACATGACATTAACATATACAATTGTACACTGTACTTTGGTTTCCAGCAATTGCTGATTAGGTCATTTGGACCAGCTCTCCCATTGAGTACCACTGGAAAAGTGGGAGGAAAATACATGTTTGAAAAGTCTGCTTGAATTTATAGATGGGCTAGCAAAGCAGTGAAGATTTGCCAGTTCAGGAACCAGGAAGAGGCAGAAATCCAGAAGAGCACCTTGAACTGTGGGGCTGCTTCTGTGGACCAGATGCAGTGACACCTGCCTCCCGGGCAAGAAGGCAGCTTCTGGGATTCAGAACTAAAGTGTCCCACTATTTCGAAGGTCTCATGGTCTCTCTAGAATTCAGTGCTCATTGGCCAAGGCTAAGATGTTCACACTCATTTGTTGGAGGAGCCAAGCTTCGGGTTTGACTGCCTTTGGGGCATTTCATGCTAGAAAAACCCCAACATGTGTACATAAATGGTGTAGAGGACACCAGCCACTAGAGCTCTGCCTAGTGATCTCCCCTGACTTCCACTGGGAGACAACATGGGCATTTCACTAAATTCCTGAGGACATGGCCAACATACTATGAGAACACTGGGAGGTACCTTGGACAGAGTTCCAGGCAGTTACAGTTTTTGGGTCTCTGTGTCCTTTACCTTCATCTCAACCAGACAGCATTTGTGGAGGCTGAAGAACGAAAGACTTTAAATATCAGAGGTGAATCTAGGACCATTGATCCATTGTGGTCAAGAGGCTGGAGCCATGTGGCCCAGCAGTAATGAAGTCTATGAGTCTTTGGTCACCCCAAGGCTCTCTCCCATTAAGAGTTGCTTATCACTGCTATCAGGGACCCCGGTAGCTGGACAAGGCATTTTTTTGGTCCTTTCTGATGAGAACTTGGAGAGGTCCCAGAGCATATAGACCTTGATTGAAATGGGGTCAGAGTAGAGTCAGGCAAAACTCTGCAATGATTCAGAGGCACCTAAGTATAAAATAAAATTTCAACTCAGAGCATCCATTAGAGCATCAGGCTCAGTAGCTCCTGTGTTTGCACTGTGAGAACTGGGGCTTGATGAGAACAGAAATAGTTACATGTGCAGAAAAGCATATGTAGTTAGAAAACTGGGTCATGATTCAAGGTGTGGGAGGGCCATTGTCTTTACCATGGTAGAAAGTGGGGCTTTCTGTCATCTTGGTTCTGATAGGCCAAGTGCAGAAGATTAACCTTCCTGCTTTCAGCTGAGTGACTGATAATAGAAGCTGGAATTAAGAGAATCAGTGGGAGCCTCTCTCCCTCCATCCCCCAGCCCAGTAAATATAAGCGAAGGACTTGGGGCTCTGACAATTTGTTCTCATTGTGCGTTCTCCTTCTCTGGCTCAAAAGAGAACCACATGTATCAGAAAACAAGGGCTACAATTCTCATAGAACCCAGAAATTGGACTAGAGGCCTGGAATGTCATGTGCCCATCATTGCTCCACCACCCAGGTGCTGTGTGACCTCAGGAGAAGCTCTCTGCTCCTGGGACCTCTTTGATTCATCTGTGAATCATGGACAAACACCTCCAGTCTAGCAACGTTACTGAAATGCAGGGAGGAACAAGTGATCAATGGGTAGGAAAAAAGCAAAGTGAAAACATTTACTCCTAGACAAAACTTTTTAGGAAAACGTATCTTAAAAATAGGAGAAAAACATATAGTACCTACGATCCCCTGCCAGAAAAGCCTCTTAGTTTAGTAATTGTGATTGTTCATCATCTTTCTATAAAATTTGGGCAAAACTACCTCCTTCAATGTCTCAAATAAATTAAATACAGTTGTGATTCTATGTCAATTTAGGTCTACAACTTTTGCTTTGTGTGAAACTGAAAGGTGATGGAAACATCTTCATTTTTCTATGGTGGCCAGGGGACACTCAGAGACTTGGAAATGACCCCATATCATCCATTTTCATTTGACTTATTCTATCCTTTGGAATTCCAGGTAATTCATACTCCTAAAAAAAATCTCATGTTCATACATAGGAGAAGGTAGAAAAGGTAATTTGCTAGAGCTGCCATAACAAAGTACCAAAGGCTGGATGACTTAGATAATAAATATGTATCATCTCACAGTTCTAGAGGCTACAGGTGCAAGGTCAAGGTGCTGCAGGGTTGATTTGTTCTGAGCCCTCACTCCTTGGCTTGCAGTTGGCCACTTCTTCTGTCTTCTCAACATAGGACTTCAACATATGGATTTTGGTGGCATAGTGTAGCAGGACAAGCTGCAGACAAAACTCCTCAGACACCAGATTAAAGAAGGAAGAGGTTTATTCGGCCAGGAGCATCACCAGACTTGTGTCTTAGGAGCTGAGCTCCCTGAAAAAGAAATTCTTGGCCTTTTTAAAGGCTTACAACTCTAAGGGGTCCACGTGAAAAGATCATGATAAATCGAGCAAGCGTGGGGAATGTGACTGGGGGGCTACATGCATCAGCTAACAGAACAGAAAGTTTTGCAATGCTTTTTCATAACAATGCCTGGAATTTACAGATAACCAAGTAGTTTAGGTCAGGGGTTGATGTTATCATTATTACTTTTTTTTTTTTTTTTGAGATGTAGTCTTGCTCTGTTGCCCATGCTGGAGTGCAGTGGTGCAATCTCAGCTCACTGCAAGCTCCACCTCCTGGGTTCACGGCATTCTCCTGCCTCAGCCTCCCCAGTAGCTGGGACTACAGGCGCCTGCCACCAAGCCTGGCTAATTTTTTGTATTTTTAGTAGAGATGGGGTTTCACTGTGTTAGCCAGGATGGTCTCGATCTCCTGACCTAGTGATCCACCCACCTCAGCCTCCCAAAGTGCTGGGATTACAGGCGTGAGCCACCATACCCAGCCTATTACTTTTTTAACTCCTAAGGCCGGGTAGTGGTGCCAAGGTTGTCTGGCTATATATCTTACTTCTGTTTCTTTCCAGCTTTTTGCTTTCTCCCTTTTCTCCTGTCTTATAAACTAGGCAAGGTGAGGGGAGGAGGGCAGCAGGAGTAGTAGTGGTCTCCTTCCTTAATGGGAACATAATTCTTCTTGTAACTGTCTGGATCATCTTTGGCAGTGTATATTCTAAAAAATTAAAGAGAGTAAAAGACAGTACATCCCTTTGGCTGCATTCTTTCTCTTGGTTTTCTGAAATTTTGATCTTGCAATACAAACAAACAAGAAAGAGAACCAAAGTTTAGTTATTCATGGAAGGTGAACCCTCCTCCCTAAGTCTTGGTAATCCCAGACACTAAGACGTGGTGCTGTGCAGTTCTCCAAAGTCCAACTCACTCCAATGATTCTGTTTCTGTCTTTTTAACTGGGAAGAGGATTCTCTCTCAGGAGAGCCACTTCTTCTGAGGCTGTATGGACTTTATTCTCCTTAAACATACAGAATGAAAAAGATGTTAATATAAAGGAAAATATTTGCTAAATTTTTATCATGCTCATAATTTTTGTACCTTTTAAAATATCCCATATTGTGTTGTTTATTTTTAAAATATTTTAAAAATTGGTGCATAATATTTGTACATGTTTATGGGATACATGTGACATTTTGATACATGCATAAAATGTGTGTATAAGAAGTCAGGATATTTAGGATATCCATCACCTCAAGCATTTATCATTTCTTTGTGTTGGGAACATTTTAAATCCACTCTTATAGCTATATTGAAATATACATTTTTGTAACTTTAGTCAGTCTGCTGTGCTATCAATATTAGAACTTATTTTCTCTAATAACTGAACATTTGGATTCATTAATGTGCCTTTCTATATTTTCCTATCCATACATTCTTTCCAGATTCTGGTAACTGTTATTCTACTCTCTTGACTTCCCTGAGATTAACCATTTTGGCTCGCACATATGAGTGACAACACGTGATATCTGCCTTTCCTTGCTTGGCTTATTTCACCTAATGTAATGGCCTTTGGTTCCATTCACATTCCTGCAACTGACAGGATTTCATTGTTTTTTATGGCTGAATTGCATTCCATTGTGTATATATACCACTGTTTATTCAGTCACCCATTGATGGATTCACCTATTGATTTCATATCTTTGCTACTGTGAACAGTGCCTCAATAAACCCGAGAATGCAGGTACTCTTTTGATATGATTTCTTTTCCTTTGTATAAATACCCAGGAGTAGAGTTGTTGGGTCAGCCAGTAGTTCTATTTTTAATTTTTTGAGAAATTACTATACTGTTTTCTATAATTGCTGTACTTACTTTCCCACCAACAGTGTACAACAGTTCTGGTTTCTCCACATGCTCGACAGTATCTATTATTTTTTATTTCCCAACAATAACCATTCTAACTAGGATAAGACGACATTTTACTGTAGTTTTGGTTTGCATTTTCCTGCTATTTAATAATGTTGAGTGCTTTTCACACACCTGTTGGCCATTTGTATGTCTCCTTTTGAGAAACATCTATTCAGATCCTTTGTCCACTTTTTAATTGGATTATTTGTGTTTTTACTGCTGAGTTTTTGAGTTTCTTATATATTGTAGATATTAGTTCCTTGTAGGATGAATACATAGCAAATATTTTCTCTATTCAACAGGTTACCTTTTAATTCTGTTGATTGTTTCATTTGCTGTGTTGAAGCTATTTAGCTGAATGTAGTCTCATTTGTCTATTTTTATTTTTGTTGCCTGTGCTTTTGAGGTCTTAACCATAAAATTTTTGCCTAGACCCATGTCTAGAGTGTTTCCTATACGCATTATTGTAGTCATTTCATAGTTTTAGGACCTACATTTAAACCTTTAATCCATTTTGAGTTGATTTTTGTATATGGTGAGAGACAGGGGTCTAGATCCTCTGCATCTGGTAGCATTTTCTCAGCTCCATTTATTTAAGAGACTTGTTCTTTCCCCGTTGTATATTCTCTGTTCCTTTGCCAAAAATGAGTTGGCTATCAATACATGGATTTATATGTGAGTTCTCTTTTGTGTTCCATTGATTTATGTGTCTAGTTTTATGCCAGTACCATACTGATTTGGTTACTCTAACCTTATAGTATATTTTGAATTCAGGTAGCATCATGCCTTTAGCTTTGTTCCTCTTGTTTACAATTGCCTTGGCTATTTCGGATATTTTACGGTTCCATATGAATTTCATATTTTTTCTAGACCTGTGAATAGCGATATTGGTATTTTGATAGGTATTGAGTTGAATCTGTAAATTGCTTTGGGTAGTATGAATATTTTAACGATATTAATTCTTCCAATTTATGTGCAGGAAATATGTTTAATTTTTTTTTTTCCTTTAGAGACAGGGTCTCACTATGCTTCTCAGGCCTTGAATTCCTGGGCTCAAACAATTCTCCTGTCTCATCCTCTCAAAGTCCCAGGATTACAGATGTGCGTCACCATGCCTGGTTCTTTCAGTTTTGTGTACTCTTCAATTTCCTTCATTGGTGCTTTATAGTTTTTGTTTTACTTCCTGGGGTAAGTTGATTTTTAGGTATTTTACTTCTTTGTGATTTGTAAATGGTGTTGCTTTCTTGATGTTTTTTTCAGGTTGTATAGTGCTGGTATATATAAATGCTATGAAAGTTTGCACATTAATTTTGTATCCTGAGATTTTATTGAATTTGTTTATTAGTTCTAACTATTTATTTGGTGGAATCTTTCATTTTTTCTAAGTAAAAGATCATGTCACTTGCGAATAAGGCTAAGTTGGCTTTCTCCTATCTGACTTGGATGCCCTTTATTTCCTCACTTGCCTGATTGCTCTGGCTAGGACTTCTAGTACTGGATAGAATAAAAGTGGTGAAAGTGGGAGTCTGTGCCTCCTTCTAGATCTTACAGAGGAGGCTATAAACTTGTCTCCATTCACTATACTGTTAGCTGTGTGTTTTTTATATATGGACATATCATGGTGTATTACCCTTTTGGTGCGCTGTTGGATTTGGTTGCTAATATTTTTAATTATTATTTTTATCACTAATGTAATTTTTATTATAAGCATTTTAAACTTATAAAATTTACATTTACCAAAATAAGCAAATCTTCATCAACTTTATCAGTGAATTTTGACAAATACAACCATATCACTCTTGCCACTATCAATGTACACAAAGATCCCCTTTTCTCCCTTCAACTCAGCTTCCCTATCCCCAGCAGCCATTGATTTGATGGCTATCATGATAGCGCAGTTCTTCCTGTTTTAACACTTCGTACAAATCTACTCATCCTGTATGGTCTCCCGTGTGTCTGGCTTTTTGCACTTGGCATAATAATTATGTGATCAATCCATGTTGTTGCATGTATCAGCAGTTCATTCATTTTTATTTCTGATAATATTCCATTGTATGAAGGAATCATGATTTTTGTACATTGGCAGTTATTTTTTATTTTTTACTATGATAAATAAAGAAACTATGAACATTCTTATACAGGGATTTTTGACAGAATCTTCATTTCTCTTGAGTAAATACCTAGGAGTGGAAAGGTAGCCATAGAGTACTAGGTTGTTTAACTTTATTACATGATACAAAACTGATTTTCAAAGTGGCTGTTTTATATTCCTATAGGTAATGGATGAGAGCACAGATTGTTCAACGTCCTTGCCAACATTTATAGTTATTAATCATTTTAAATTTAGCCATTTGAATGGTTGCTTAGTGGTTTCTCACTGTGGTTTTACTTTGTTTTTCCCTGAAGACAATTGGCCATTCATATATCTTTTTTTGTAATGTTTCAGATTTCTCTACAGATTGTGGAAGGTGCTAAATAAACATGAGTTCTCTTTCTCTAGTGCTGGACATAAAGCAGAAGGTTCAGAGTCCATCCACACCTCCCAATCTGGCCAAACACACGCCATATTTGTCTCCAGAAGTTCCTGCTCCTTCATCCGTCTTTCACAGTCTATCCACTTCATTCTGGCTCCAGCTCACACTCCTCCAGGAAATCTGTCACTGTGAAAGTCACTAACATGCTCAGTATTGTCATCTCTCCATCTGTCTTTACTTCTCTGCAGCTTTCCTCACACTCAATAAATCCTTTTTTATTTTGCTCAATTTCTATGGATTCACTTCACAAATTTTTATTATGAATTAGTTCTAGCTGGAAGTAAAAATAGAGAATTATAAGAAATCTTTGTGAAGCCGCCACTCAGGTTTGTCAGTTGGGGACATTTTAACATTATTGGCTATATGTAGTATACACAGAAAATAATAGAAATACATGTAGATAGCCCTGATTTTCCACAGCTCAGTACAGGTTTCAGTCAATACTGTACTGAGCAAACCAAGAATTGCTGGCGAATGTTTGTCTTGAATTTGATGTATGCCCTCATATTCTTACTACGTTTTAGAAAAGTCTCTTTGTTTGACATGCTTTTAGTCTTTTTTTTTTTTTTTTTAAACAGGGTCTCAGTCTGTCACCTAGGCTGAAATGCAGTGGCATGAACACAGTTCGCTTCAGCCTTGACCTGCCAGACTCAAGCAATTCCTCCCAACTCGGCCTCTTGAGTAGCTGGGACTAGAGGTTTGCACCACCAAGCCTGGGTAATTTTTGTACTTTTTGTAGAGATAGGGTTTTGTCATGTTTTCCAGGCTGGCCTGGAACTCCTGGGGTCAAGCAACCTGCACTCCTTGGCCTCCCAACGTACTAGGATTACAGGCATAAGCCCCCACACCTGGCTTTGCTTTTAAACTTTTTATAAATTGTTTCTTGCTGATATTATTCATTGCCGAGACCAGCTCGGTCGGGGAGACCCCAACCCAGCAGCGCTAGAGGAATTAAAGACACACACACAGAAATGTGGCATGTGGAGTGGGAGATCAGGGGTCTCACAGCCTTCAGAGCTGACAGCCTCGAACAGAGATTTACCCACATATTTACTGACAGCAAGCCAGTGATAACCATTATTTCTATAGATTATAGATTAACTAAAAGCATTTCTTATGGGAAATAAAGGGATGGGCCAAAATAAAGGAATGGGCTTTGGCTAGTTATCTGCCACAGGAACATGTCCTTAAGGCACAGATCGCTCATGCTATTGTTTGTGGTTCAGGAACGCCTTTAAGCGGTTTTCCGCTTTGGGTGGGTCAGGTGTTCCTTGCCCTCATTCCGATAAACCCACAACCTTCAGCGTGGGCGTCATGGCCATCACGAACATGTCACAGTGCTGCAGAGAGTTTGTTTATGTCCAGTTTTGGGGCCAGTTTATGGCCAGATTTGGGGGCCTGTTCCCAACAATTCCTTTGCTTGTTTTTTCAGTTAACGTGGTCTACGAGATGAATCAATGTTCAGACAAATAGTTCATTTGTTTTCTTTGCAGTATAGTATTCCATGGCAGGAATGTGCTACAATTTATCTCTTCCCCTTTTCATTGCCTCTACATAGTCTCTAGTAGAGACATTGCTGCAATGAACATGCTTTAAATTTCAAATTTAAATAAGTAAATAAAAATTCTACCTCACCAAAACTCCTCAGGACCCACAGGCAGGCACTGCAGCAGCGACTGGAGAAGAGGGCGCTGGAAACAGAAAGGACACCATCACTTGGCCTCGGGCACCTGAAGGACCACCTGGAGGGCTCTGGGAGCACAGCAAAGGTCCAGACAGAGCCAACCCTCACAGGCCGAGGGAAGGGCAGCGCCACAGGCCAGCAGGACTGTCCCACCGCCGTGGAGAGGGGCTGCCCAAAAGGCAACAACCACAGGAGATGAGCAGGGGTAGGACTCATCTCCCCAACCCCACCGACCCCACGAGGCAGAGGGCGGGGACAGCGAAGTCGAACGGATTCGGCACCCCTGTCTCCCACGCACCACCCATAGGCAGGGAGGAGAGACTACGGGCTGCAGGCAGAACGAGAAGAGCGGTCACGTTAGCCATGTCAGTCCCTCATGTGTGGTACCTCCTGCCCCGCCCGGGAGAACGAGACATCACCACATCCATCACTTGTTCTCTTTCACTCTTCCCATTCTTTCCTCGTCCCGATATGTTTATACAGTAATTATGTTTAGTTTGTTGTAACCAAGCGAGTTATAGAGAAACGCCACACTTTGAGACAAATTATGGAGTCCTTTATTAGCCGGAGACCGGGAGGCAGCTAGCGCTCAAAATTCTCTCGGCCCCGAAGAAGGGGCTAGGTTTTCTTCTATACTATGGTCTAAATAGGGGAGGGGGGTTTAACTGAAGCAATTTTACAGAAGCAGAATAGGCAAAAAAAAATTAATTGGTTATAGAAGAAGTTACAAAAAATAAACAGTTCCAGGGGCAGGGGCTTAAAGCAATATCATTAAAAGATAAATGCAGGCGCTTTAGGTACCTTCCACTGAGCACATTCCCAGGAGCTGCTGGTACAGCCTGCCTCAGTATCTTATCAGCAGGTGCATTCCTGGATGTGCTTGGAGTCAGTTTGCACTAGCTATTCCCTTAAGGGGGATAAAGGAGGCTGCAAGTGAAGAAACTAAAATGGAGTCTGTCCGGCTGTCTCTCCTGGGAGAGAGTCACTCAGGTAAAAACAAGGCAACGTATCACAAGTTCAGCCATTCCTTGTTTCTTTTTCTGTGACTAATCTTCTCATATGACAACTTGACTACTTTTCACTTGCTTCGTAGTATTTGCTCTTCCTCAAGGTAATACTTGCCTTTGTTTTTATTTATTTTCTTTTACTTTTTTTTTTTTTTTTCTGGCTCTGTCACCAGGCTGGAGAGCAGTGGCGCGATCTCGGCTCACTGCACCCTCTGCCTCCCGGGTTCCAGCGATTCTCCTGCCTCAGCCTCTCGAGTAGCTGGAACTACAGGCGTGTGCCACAACGCCCGGCTAATTTTTGTATTTTTAGTAGAGACGGGGTTTCACCATGTTGGCCGGGATAGTCTCGATCTCTTGACCTCGTGATCCACCCTCCTCGACCTCCCAAAGTGCTGGGATTACAGGCATGAGCCACCTCGCCTGGCCTGTTTATTTTCTAGATAACACTCATTAATTTAACTTTGGTATCTGTTCCATTTCTGTGACTCTTTTAAGAAGTCAGAGACTTTGGACAGTCTATTAATTTTACTTTCTTGGAAATGTCCCTCCTGGGCCCTTCTGGTTGCTCCTATCTGGACTGGAGGCTCCTATCTGTGCGGCAGAGTCACCATCCTAGGATGTCCCTCCACCACCATCTGGGGCAGTGCCTTACATGCAGTGGAGCCACCTGGGGTCCTTCCAAATGCAGACTGATTCAAGATGTCAAGGCTGGGCCTGTGAGCGTTTCTGTCTAGTTTCATGAGATGCTGATTCTGCTGATTCATGGGTGATAGCTGGGGTAGCAAGGATCTCTCTTTTTGTCTCAAGTTTTCTGTGTCTCTTTTTCATAGTAAGCACATACTAATATATTTTCAATGAATTCATGTGCTTTTTTCCTAAGTTAATAAGAGAGCTAATTATTTTTTATTGTGCCGAAAACCATATTATGTAAAATTTTGTATCATAGCCATTTTAATTATAGAGTACTATAATATTAACTGCAAGCCCATTGTTATGCAACAGATCTGTAGAACGTTTCATTTTGCAAAACTGAAACTCTATGCCCCAAAACTCCTCATGAATCCCCAACCGAACCTCTGGCAGCCGCCATTCTACTTTCAGGTTCTAAGAGTTTAGATGCCTCATATAACTGGAATTGTGCAGTATTGGAATTTCCTTATGATTGGCTTATTTCACTTAGCATTGTTCTCCAGGTTCATCCATGTTGCGGCATATAACAGAATTTCCTTCTTTTTAAGGTTGAATCATATTCCATTGTCCACATAGACCACATGTTTTTCATCTATGCAGGTGTTGATGGCTGCTTTGTTTGCTTCCTTGTCTTGGCTATGGTGAGTAATGCTGCTGTGAATACCGGTATGCAATGTTTTCCGTTTTCACACCTTTCTCATTTTGGTGGAATTAATGTTTTTGTAGCTACTTGTGACAGCACATATTTAAAGTATGTTTGCATGTTTCATTGTGTCCATTGTTGTTTTGATTCTCTCCTGGAAGAGGATGGAAATGTATGAAGGTGCTATTTGGCACAGCATTTAATGGTGAAGAAAGAGACAGTGTAACTGACCACTGCTGGGTCTCAGCATCCTGCAATTTCAGAACTACTGTGAATACAAAAAGAATAAAAAACAGTGTTGTCCAGAAAGGGGGAGTCATCCCTAAATATGATGGCCCTGGGACAGTTGGCTCCCTACCAGGCCTCTTCCATGGGGGCCCTTTTCTGCAGTGACTGGGGTTTCTTCTCATTTGTCTCTATCCTGTGTCCTGACCCAAAAGACAAGGCATGTCTGCAGCTGTGCCCACACTTGGAATGTGTCAGTACATTATAAACACTGGCTCAGTGGTATCAGTACATTATAAACTTTGGCTTATTATGGGTTATTTTATTATTTATTAAGTGTGTATTTTGATTTCAATTTACTGACAACACAATAAACCAGGACAATCTAGTGATCGCATCCTCTTTCTTATGTAAAAAAGCACCTTCGAGGAACGTGAGGAGACAGTTTTCACTAGAGTTGGTTAAGGAGAGCCAGATGGGCTGGGGAGGAGGATTTTTACCTGGAACCTGTGTGATGAGCTGTGACATCCCTCAGCCCCAGCATCCACCTCCTGGGCGCAGAAGCAGTGCAGCGGCGCCACCTGGTGGTCTGTGCTCTTCCAATCCCAGATCAAGCACAGCCCTGAAATCCACCTGTCCCTCCTCTGTGCCAGGGTTTCTTCACTGGACACCAGCGTGAGTCAACTTTCCTGTAAAGCAGAACGAACATGAGATGGGACCATATTAGAAGAGGAATGGTGTCATCTCCACCTCTGGAGAGATCCCCGTCATCCTGTTCAGGGGAAGGACCAAGCCTCAGTCCCACGCAGAGAGGAGGCTCTGGCTGTAACTGCGCCTGTGAAGAGGTGAGGACCTGTTCCCTCTATGCTGACGGCCAAAGCCTACAGACTGGGGCCAGACTTCCCCTCAGCTGTGTCCTATCAGGTTCATCCAGGCCTCAAGGAATAGATCATGGACATTGCCTCCAGTGATGGGGAGCTGGGTGCACACTCAGAAATGAGGTAGTCCTGGCAGGGGTCCTGGGGCTGCCAGTTGTTCTGGGTGCTCAGTGTCCAGAGAGGAGGATGGGGTGGAGGCTTTGTGCAGAACAGGAACCATGACCCATAACTTATTTTACTGTGCATTGGCCTTTTTATCATAAAATAAAACACAGGTAACACAAAAGAAAAAAGATCTTAAAATGGTGACCTTTAATCAAAGGTAAACACCCTTTAACCATCAGAGAGGGAGAAGTTTGGCAGCTGACCTAGAAGCCCCATCAATTGCCCCAGCTCAACAATAAACTCTTCCCCTTTTCAAATAAAAATCAATCACATCCTGACTTTTATGGTCATCGCTCCTTTGTTCTATTTTATATTTTCATCATCCAAAATTATAGTTTAGTTTTACCTTTAAACATGTTTTGTGTTCTCATTTGTTCTATAGGTTCCTCCTTGAAATTTATGTTGTATGGTAAGATTTCCTATTGTTTGAATTTTGTGGTTGCATGCCAAGGTGTGATTTGACATTTATCTCTATTACCTGTATTTTCTATAAATTGGTAGTTTGGTATACAGGTTTGTGCATATTCAGGGTTTTTTTCTGTAAGTATTGATGGTTCTGTAAAAGGAAAATAAATCTTGGGGCCCCAAAATTACTAAGCTAAAAGGGAAAAGTCAAGCTGGGAACTGCTCAGGGCAAACCTGCCTCCCGTCTATCCAAGGTCACCCCTCTGCTCACTGAGATAAAGTCATGTCTGATTGCCTCCTTTGGAGAGGCTAATCATAAACTCAAAAGACTGCAACCATTTGTCTCTCATCTACCCATGACCTGGAAGCTCCCTCCTTGCTTCGAGTTGTCCCGCCTTTCCCGGTGGAATCAATGTTCAGCTTACATATGTTGGTCAATGTCTCGGGTCTCCCTAAAATATATAAAACCAAGTTGTGCTCTGACTGCCTAGGGCACATGTCGTCAGGACCCCCTGAGGCTGTGACATGGGCATGTATCCTCAACCTTGGCCAAATAAACTTTCTAAAACTGAGATCTGTCTCAGATTTTCAGGATTCATAGTACAATATCGTGTTTTTCATCAAGAAGAATAATGTAATACTGGTGAATTCTTTTCTTGTGATGTTAATTGCCATTGCTGTTCAATGGTGAAATCTGTTAGTTCACTGTGGATTGCAAAAGGGTTATTTCTTTCATGTATTAGCTGAATAATTTGTAGAATAAGAGATTTACCCCTGTCTATTATTTGTCGGTTCCATAGACACTTGTATTTTGAGAGACTAAACCAAGCATCCACTCACCTATGACCCAGCAATTGCACTCTTGGTTATATACCAATAGAAATGCATGTATTTGTGTCCCAAAATATGTGAAAATATTATTTATAGCAGTACAATTTGTAAAATCTGGATGTAACACACATGTTTATCAACAGTGGAGAAGAGTGAGCTATTTGTAAAATGGAGCACTGACAGCCATGGGAGTCAATAGGCTACAATCACACACAGCAAGACCTGGGACGCGAGGGTGACTGTATTCAGAACTGACGGATCTCGTCTATGGTGTTAGAAATGAAGAAAGTGGCTGCTTTAGCATCAGGGAGGGTGATTTATGATCAAGTAGAACCTAAGGGTGTTTCCTGGAGGCTGGAAATGCTGTACCTTGATGTGACTGTTGTTTGCTCAACTGTTCACTTTATGAAAATCCATGGCCCACTCATGGTTTCCCCACCTCTCTCCATGCACGTTGTCCTTCATTCCAGTATACATTTCTGATGTTTTGAAACAATTCACTATAAGCTAATATAGAATCTCCCTTCCTGGAAGTCCTTAGAAATGCTGCATTGAACAAATCAGTGCAATTTTTAGAAATCCCAGGAAATAGATGCCTGTGACTCAGATATAAAGAGGAAAACCTACAACAAGAGCAGTAGGCTTGGGAGCTGACACAAGTACAGCTTTGGTAATGGCTGTTGAGCCAGGAACTAGAAATCAAATCCCAAATAGGCCCATGGAAGGTGGGGGGTGTGAAATGATGCCCCAGTAGTGCATGAGTGAATGAGTCATGGGCAGTGGCTCATGGGTTGACTTGCCAGTCAGGAACTTGGGAAAAATAAAGATGGAAAAATTAGGGGGTAGAGTAGACGGGTCTGCATAGGCCTCTTGCTATGCACAGAGCATGTGATGATAGTGATTGCATGTGGATGCCCAACAGAAGGGCTCCAAGGGGCTGGGGCTCCCTGTAATCAGGTGGGCAAGATGGCTTGATGGACGATGCCACTCAGCCGCACAGGGCTTGCTCATGGAGTCCGTGCACAAAGTGGCCGTGGTGGCTGGGATGGACACTGCATGGGCACAGCAACTGACTCGACTCACCAAGGCTGACCTGGAAGCTGCCACTGCTGAGAACCCAGCCTGCCAAAAGCAGCTGTTCATTGAACAGAGAAATAAAACAGGCAGTGTTAATTAAGAACAAGACAGTGTCATAACAGACAAATATTCCACTGCAGATATAGGAGAGATTTAAATAGTCTTGAAACTGAAAAAAAAGTTTGTCAACAGAAAGACTTACTACAAGTAAACAAGTTAAAACAAGTGTAAATATTCTATTTCCCTTCAAACATATCCAGTTTTGTAAGTACGCTCATATATCAAATATATACTGGACTTACATAAAATATTAAAGATATATAGGGAAACAAAGGAAAATCCAAACAACTCAAATTTTATTAGGCATGAATAACATAGATTCTAGAATCAGTTAGGAAATCAATAAGGAAAGATTATTATAGGAAATTCACTTTTATGTAATTATGTGTGAAAATCCTGAGAAAAATATTAGTAGGCTATATCTACCTGTGTGCAATGAACAGATTATCTTGACCAAGTTATGTATCCCAAGAATGCAATAATATGTAAACTGTAAAACTTTTAATGCATTTCACCACTTAAAGAATTAAAAAACAGAGATGACCATATTTTAGTAGATGAAGAAATTACTGTAAAAGAAATTCAACACTCCATCTGACCCACATTTCTTCAGTCATCTCTACTTTTAAGAATTCATGATCAGATTAGGTTCACCCAGAAAATCCAAGATAATCTCCCCAAATAAAGGTCCATCCTGTTAATCATATTGACAAATTCTCTTTTGTTTTGTAAGGTAACATATCTAAAGGTGATGAAGCTTAGGGCTTGGAGATATTTGTGGGGCCAATATTTTAGATTTCACAGTGTACATGGTGGTCAAATGAGATTTAACATTAGTCTAGTCAAATTTCTACACATCACAAAGTGAGTAAATGTATGTATGAGGCATTCCATAGTTTATGGGTAAAGGTGAAGCAAGTGTATACATAGCACTGTGAATGAAGAGATGCAAATTTACTCACACTGCACTGGAACCTCAGATGTTAAAGGGAAACGGTCATCTTAAACGTAGCCACAGAAGAAACACAGATCATCTAAGAAACAACTGGTTTGTGATGTAATTGATTTTTCCTTGTCAGCCACAGCAGCCAGAAGAGGCATAATGACCGAGAACTGAGAGAAAACCAATATCCAACCAGAAGTTTGTGGCTGGCAAATCTCTCTTTAAGGAATAAGAGTAAAACAAAATATCATCGTATAAATGAAACTGTTGGACTATCTCCAAAATGCCCAGTCTAAAAATATTTACAAAGACAGTGAAATATATAAGAAAGAAACAGAGAAAGAAAGCAGAAATTTTAATTTGTAATCATTGGTACCTGTCAGCAGTCATTATAAAATATTAATAATGTAGCATTCAAAGGAAAAAATAATATAAAATACTGTAACATGTGTTATGATTTCCTTACCCGTATTCCAACCCCCCACCTGTGCCATCTATGAGGTCCAACGAATTTGATTCTTTTTTCTGAGATCAACTCCATAGAGTACAGCCCCAAGAACAAGTTAGGTGCTTGATGAATTTTGACCGTATGAATAACTTTCTTGAAAGTACTTAGCAGATCAAGAATGTGACACATAAGCACAATTCAAAAGTGGCTGAGGAGTGACACAAGAGAACATAGTGGCATAAGAACTCCAAGGACCCCCTCCACAGCGGCAATGTGCTTGTTGAAACACCAGTATTAAAAAATCTCCATGAGAGCTGTGATTGGATTTAGTGTTGATACATTTTTTAAAATTGTGGTAAAACAAACATACTGTCATGGGCGTCCGTGTGAAGAGACCACCAAACAGGCTTTGTGTGAGCAACATGACTCTTTATTTCACCTGGGTGCAGGCGGGCTGAGTCCGAAAAAGGAGTCAGCGAAGGGAGATAAGAGTGGGGCCGTTTTATAGGATTTGGGTAGGTAAAGGAAAATTACAGGCAAAGGGGGGTTGTTCTCTGGCGGGCAGGAGTAGGGGTCACAAGCTGCTTAGTGGGGGAGCTTTTTGAGCCAGGATGAGCCAGGAAAAGGATTTTCACAAAGTAATGTCATCACTTAAGGCGAGGACTGGCCATTTTCACTTCTTTTGTGGTGGAATGTCATCAGTTAAGGTGGGGCAGGGCATTTTCACTTCTTTTGTGATTCTTCAGTTACTTCAGGCCATCTGGGCGTATACCTGCAAGTCACAAGGGATGCGATGGCTTGGCTTGGGCTCAGAGGCCTGACACATAATATATAATTTACCATCCAACTATTTTTTCAGTGTACAGTTTGATGGCATTAAACACATTTACAGTGTTATGTAACCACCACCAATATCCATTTCCAGAACATTTTCATCTTCCCAGACAGAAACTGTACCCGTTAAACCATAACCGCCCATTCCCTGGTAACCGCTATTCTGCTTTCCGTTTCTATGAATTAGCTTATTCTAGCTACCTCATATAAGTAAAATATCATATCATTGTGAACCAGACTAGGTCAGCGTCAGGAAGTGGGCGGTCCTGCAGGTCCCCTCGAACTCCGTGCACCTGAGCTAGTATCTCGGTGCAATCATGGAGCAGGGCGTCCAGGTCCGGGTTGGGCAGCAGCGAGGCAGGGTTTAAGGTTGTTGGGGGCAGGAGTTATCCTGAGAGGATTCAGTAGTAGTACTTGGTAGTGGGTGAGCCGGGCATTACTTATCCATCGATTAGGTGGCTGTTTGAGTACACCCTCGATGGCATGTGGGGTAACGACCTGTAATTCTTGACCCATGACAAGTTTATCAGCATCTTGTACCATCAGGGCCGTGGCCGCAATCATTTGGAGACAAGGGGGCCACCCGGCAGCCACTGGGTCTAATTTCTTTGACAGGTAGGCAACCGGCCTCCACCAGGGGCCTAAGTTCTGAGTTATTACCGCCTTGGTGACACCCTTGCTCTCGTCCACGTATAAGTGGAAGAGCTTGGTGACATCAGGTAGTCCCAATGCAGGCGCAGAGAGTAGGGCGGTTTTGATCTGTTGGAAAGCCGACTCGGCTTCTTCCGTCCAATTAAATGGCTGCTGCCCCCGTGTTGCCTGATACAAGGGTTTAGCCAGCTCTGCGAACCCAGGTATCCACAGTCTACAAAATCCTGCCGACCCCAGGAATTCCCTTACTTGTCGGGTGGATTGTGGCCTGGGAATCTGCAGAACAGTCTGCTTCCAGGCGTCTGTTAACCAGCACTGCCCTCCTTTTAGCAGGTACCCCAGATATGTTACTTCTAGTTTACAGATTTGAGCTTTCTTTGCCGAGGCTTGGTAGCCTAGATCCCCTAGAGCTTGTAAGAGACCCTTGGTCCCTTGAATACAAGCTTCTTGGGTCTCAGCAGCAATCAGGAGGTCATCAACATACTGTAGTAAAGTTATTTCAGGGTGTTTGCACCAGTACTCACCCAGGTCTTCATGGAGGGCCTCATCGAACAGGGTAGGAGAGTTTTTGAATCCCTGCGGCAGTCTGGTCCATGTCAGTTGGCCACTTATGCCCCTCTCAGGGTCAGTCCACTTGAAGGCGAAGAGCTTTTGGCTCTCAGGGGCTAAAGGCAAACTGAAGAAAGCATCTTTCAAATCTAAAACAGTGTACCACTGATGTTTAGGGTTTAGGGTACTCAGGAGAGTGTACGGGTTAGGCACAGTTGGATGTATGTCCATGACCCTCTTATTGATTTCTCTCAAGTCTTGTACAGGTCTGTATTCTCCGCTATTAGGTTTTCATACCGGCAACAATGGAGTATTCCAGGGCGAGTGACATGGGCGAAGGACCCCTTGGTCGAGGAGCGGACGAATATGTGGTGCAATCCCTTCTTTGGCCTCTAGGGGCATCGGGTATTGGCGTACCCGAACGGGGTCTGTCCCAGGCTTGAGCTCAACAAACAAGGCAGGACGGTGTTTTGCTAGTCCTAAGCCCCCCGTTTCCACCCAAGCTCCTGGATATTGCTGGAGCCAGGTTGCTATGTCCTGGTCAGGGTCCGCTTGCTCCTGGTGGAGCTGGTTCTCATCTTCTAGGGTTATAGTCAGGATGGACACGGGCTGATTTTGGGAGTTGGTCACGATGGGCCCCTCAGGGAGAAAATGGATCTGTGCTCCCATTTTAGTTAGCAGGTCTCTCTCTAATAGGGGACAGGGGCTCTCAGGGATGACCAGGAAAGAATGGGTTACATTCCTAGCTCCGAGGTTTACTGTTCTTTGTGTTGTCCATGGGTATTTCTTAACTCCTGTGGCCTCTTGTACCCACGAGGACTTGGAGGATAATTTTCCATTAGTTTTAACTAGGACCGAGTGCTGTGCTCCCGTATCGACCAAGAACTGAACTGGGGACCCCTCCACTTGCAAAGTTACCCTAGGTTCGGGGAGGGGGTCCGAACCCCATCTTCCCTAGTCTTCGTCTTGAGTGACTAGTACGGGTGTAGACCTAGGGGGTCCCTGTCCTCGTTGTTTCTTTTTGGGGCAGTCTCTTACCCAGTGGCCAGCCTCCTTACAGTAGGCACATTGGTCTTTGCTCAGATTATCATGCCTGGGGGGCCGCCTAGGTTGGGTGTTTTCTGGCTGTAGATGCTCTTTCTGTACTACTGCTGCCAGGACCTTGGTCATTTTTTCAGTGGCCTTAAATTGCCTTTCCTCTGGAGTATCTCTGTTATTGTAAACCCACTGGGCTATCTGAAGGAGGTCCTGAATCTGCTTTCCCTCTAAGTCTTCTAATTTCTGGAGTTTCCTTTTAATGTCTGGGGCCGCCTGATTTACAAAAGACATTACAACAGCTGCCTGACTTCCTGGAGCCTCTGGGTCTATGGGGGTGTACTGTCTAAAAGCTTCCATTAATCTTTCTAAGTAGGTAGCTGGGCTTTCTGTCTTTCCCTGCAGAATAGAGTATACTTTAGCCAAATCAGTGGGCTTGCAAGCAGCTGCCCAGAGACCTGCCATTAGAGTCTGGCGATAAAGGTGTAGCCCTCCCCTACCTTCTGCCGTGTTGTAGTCCCACGCCGGTCTGGTCAGAGGAAAAGTCACATTTATGAGGTCGGGGTTGGCAGTCGGTTGACCGTCGTTCCCCAGGACCAGCTTTCTAGCTTCTGCCTGTATTCTCTCTCGCTCCTCCGTTGTGAACAAGATTCGGAGGAGCTGCTGGCAATCATCCCAAGTGGGCTGGTGGATGAACATGACACTATCCAGTAAAGCCATTAAATCTTTGGGGTTGTCTGAGAACCGAGCACTCTGAGTCTTCCAGTTATACAGATCACTGGTGGAGAATGGCCAATACTGGAGCCTGGGGATTCCCGTGTCATCTGGGGGTCCTATTTCCCGAAGGGGTAGAGCCACTGTGGAGTCAGGTGGCTGGGGGGGCTAGCCCGCAAAGTGCGCCCTCGCATCCGCCCCGCCGGCCCTTCAAAGTTACTTTCACTTTCAGCGGGTCCGGGTGCGTCGGCCGCCTCCCATCCGCCTGCTCCTTCCCGTGGCTCAGCCCGGGGGGCTGGGGCCTGGGGAGGCCCGGAGGGGTACGGAGGGGGTTCTGTGGACAGTGGGTCCCCGCTATCAGGTAGAACAGGATGGGGGGGCAGTCGGTTGCTTGGGTTTTAGCGGCCGAGCAACCAGTGCCTTACAGGGTTCAGGGGCTAATTGGAAAGGGGACAGTCAAGGAGACGGGTTCTCAACAAGGTCCTGCCATATGAGGAGATATGGAATTTGATCCAAGTGGCCCGCACGCCCAGGTAGGAAAATCTTGGACTTTACTCTAGTGATGACAGGAAGTCGGAACATCCCTTCGGGTGGCCACCTCACATCAAAGGCAGGCCATTCGGAGCGACACAGAGTAATTAGCTTTCCCTTCCTGATTTCCATACTAAGATCATGGCCCCTTGCTCTAACATCCTTGAAATTACTTATAAGGAGAGATAGGGGAGTGCTCTGGGTATTACCCATCCTGTAATAATCTGTAGTCTCTCCCTGTAAAAGAATATGGGTTAGAATTCCTGTAAAGGAAATCTGGCGTATTAATAATTTCTAGCCACAAGCATGCTCCGGGAGCCCGGGTCAGAATCAGTTCAGATAAAAATCTAAATCAGACAAGAGCCAGGGGACGTCTCCCACCGGTCTCCGCTGGCCGTCCTATAGTGCATCCGCCAGGACTGTGTCAGCTTCAGTTTCAGACCTCGCAAGTTACAGACACAGGTTCAGAACAGACACAGACAGACAAACAGAGACGAGCTGGCTCACCTATCAGCAGATCGATCCTGGTAGATCCGTTGACCAGGGGTCTGGTGGGCTTGGGGAATCCCGGATGAGCCCCCAGATGTTATGCCCAGACCGTTTGTTCCCCAAAGAAGATCACCAGAGTCCAGAGTCAAAGCCAAGCAGCAAGGATCTTTTACTGCAAGTTCGAACTAGGTCCCTCCATTCCACAGCATACAAGAGGGCCTCGAACAATGCGAGTGCTTGCTTTTTATAGCCCGATGTAAACAGGATATGTAAAGTTACAGGGGAACAAGGGAATTCTTTTGGTTACAACATTACAATTGGTTATCATTATACATTTAGCATTTTTTATTGGTTCCCGCTGTGCCCTTATTGGAGATTTCCCAGGTGGTGTTTTTCTAAAGTTGAGAGAAATATGGAGGAATGTGTTTGTGCTGGGCTCAGGGAGTTAGGAGATATATGGAGGAATGTGTTTGTGCTGGGCTCAGGGAGTTGGGAGATATGTGGAGGAATGTGCCTGGTTTCTTTCACTTTCACTGACAAACCCAACAGAAATGAATATATATGACTTCCTATAAAATGAAATTTAAGCAAAATTATATGTTTTAAAATGTTAAGACTGGAGCAAGACTAGAACATCACCAGACAAAGAGGCTGAAATGAAGGGTTTATGTTTACCTTGCTACAAATTCTGTTGGCCCACAATCTCTTGTGCTTATTGCATAAGACAGCCACAAAGTGGGGTGATAGCTCATAACCGGTCCCTGGTTTTCTGCTTCAGAAACAAGTTTAAATCCTCTGCTTAGATACAGTAAGGAAAATAACCGAAAGATGTCGAATGTGAAATTGGCATCTACAAAGTCAAAGAAGTGAGTAGTAAATGTAAACATCAGGAATCAAGGAGATTCTATCTTTTTACACAGCAACGGCCTCACTATGCACTGCTGAAGGTCCCCGCTTCAGGGGGACCTTCATGAGGAAAAACCCTATATTGAAGGGGTGGCCTCCCCTCGACACCTGTGGTGTTTCTCGTTAGGTGGAAGGAGAGACTTGAGAAAAGAAATGAGACACAGAGACAAGGTGTAGAGAAAGAAAAAGTGGGCCCAGGGGACTGGCGCTCTGCATGCAGAGGACCCGCGCCAGCACCGGTCTCTGAGTTCCCTCAGTATTTATTGATCATTATCTTTACCATCTTAGAAAAAGGGAAGTGGCAGGACAATAGGATCATAGTAGGGAGAAGGTCAGCAGAAAGACATATGAATAAAGATCTCTGTGACATGAATAAGTTTAAGGAAAAGTGCTGTGCCTCGACATGCATATGCAAATATCTCCATAAACCTTTTTAGTGCATAAAGAGCAGCATTGCACGTCCCACCTTCAGCCCTAAGGTGGTTTTCTCCTATCTCAGTAAATAGAACATACAATCGGGTTTTACA
>NC_037671.1:1379002-1466782 GCF_003255815.1 Theropithecus gelada | reverse complement strand
TCTGAGATATTGTTGTATCTCCTTTCTCTGTCTCAAATTTTTAATCATTACAAAAAAGAATTTTAAGCTATTAAAGAAAATTAGTCACATACAAGAAGTATTTGATTTACAAAATCCTGAAACAATAATGTTAATTTTGCTGTTAACATGCATATAAATTCTTTGATTCTCCTCCTTTCCAGAGGTGCAGCTTCATTCCCTCCCTGTGAGTGTGGCCTGGACTTAATGACTCACTTCTAACTGATAGAGTAATGCTGACATAATAATCTGTGACTCTGGGTGTAGAACACCAGATTCACTGCAGCTTCTACTTTGGTTCTCTCTTTCTCTGGGATCATGAGCCCTGGGGGAAGCTGGCTGCTGGTGTCATAAGCAGGCCTGTGGAAAGGTCCATGTGACTAGGTTGAGGCCTCCTGGACCAGACAATAAGAACCTGAAGCCTCTTCCAACAGCCATGTGAGAGATTCTTGTGTCTTGTGAATCCCCAGGCCCATCTGAGCCCTCAGATGATTCAGCCCTGGATGACAACTAGACTGCAACTTGGTGAGAGGCCCTGAGTCCGAAGCTCACAGAGAAACCTCTCCTGGATTCCTGACCATTGGAAACTGTGGGAGGTGATAAATATTAGTTGATTTGAGCTGCTAAGTTTTAGGTGACTTGTCATTGAACTTTTTCATTTGCTCTAAATTCATGATAAGATATCAAACATGTCATTTGCTTTTAATGTTTAAGAAAAATGTCCATGGCTATATAAGATATATTTTATTATCATTAACAGTGACCTATTTTTTGACTTCCAATTTGTATGTTCTATTTAAACACAAAAGGAAGATCCAGGCTAAGCTAGGCTGATTTTATGATGACACCCCAATAACCACCCTTGGTTACTCACGTTACCCCAGTTACTCAGTTGACACTAATGCAGGTGCTGCTGTGAAGGGGATTTGCAGATAGTTTTCAGGTCCCCAGTCAGTTGACTTGAAGATGGGGATTATCCTGCTTGGACTGTCCTAATCAGGTAAGCTCTGAAAAGGACTGGGTTCTTCCTGAGAACAGAGACTCACAGTGTAGAGGGGTTCATTGTGAGGGGTTTCCTCCACTGTGGGCTTTGAAAATGGAGGGATCATGGAGAAAGAACACTGGTGGCCAATAGGAATTAGAAACTCTCCCCACTGTCTACTCTGATAGCCCGAAGGAAACAGGAACCATAGTCCTACAATTGTGAGAAACCGAATTCTGCCAATGAGCTGTATATAGGCTTGGGGGAGAATCCCAATCTTAAGATGAGGGTACAGCTTTTCGAAACCCTGAACAAAGAATCTCTCACACTAGGCCTGGATTTCTGATGAAGGAAATGTAAACAAATAAATGGGCGCTGTTTTAAGCCACTAAGATTGTGGTAATTGGTTATGTACTAATAGAAAATTGATAAACAGATTCAACAGCTAAACATATGACATGTTCTCCACTGGAATGAATTTATGAACTGATATGCACAGTAGCTGCATGAAACCAAATGTTCACTAACTTGCTTTGCATTATTCATTTTGTGATTTTTGTGTGATACAATTTTTAACACAATCCTATTTCATTCATTCATTCAACAAAAATTAACTTAGTGCCTACTATGTGGCACATATGCTTTTATATTCTGTAGACACAACTTTGATCAAAACAACCCAAAGACCCTGTGCTTGTGCTTTCCATTCTAGAGGCTTCTTGAGAGTGAGATGGAGCCATTGGAGGGTATTAAGTGAAGAAATGACACAATCTGACTCACATCAGCAGGATTGCTGACCACTGTGGGCAGAACAGTCATGAGCAGCAGGAGAGGGGACAGAGCAAGGGCCACAATTCAGTAGTGAGAGGGTGGTAGATACTAAGGGGAAATGAGAGCCTGAGGGATGACAGGGACAGAGAGAAGGGCTGGAGAAGCAGGAGGTGAGGTAAAGGAAGAGAGAGAAAGAATTCTAAAGCAGTGGAATTCTCAGATTTAAACATAGTGTTTTATAGATTTTTAATGCATTTATCCGCAGAACTTGGCACAGTGTTACTTGCACCTTGGTCTTTAATACATTCTGTGGGACTGTGTAAAAACTAATTAACTCCCTGTGTGAAACAGGTTAAAAAAGAATACCAAGTGTCCCAATAAAACCTGCACATAGCTTAGATGTGAATAATTCATAAAAATAGGCAGGTGCATGGTCAGCCACTGTGGCTCATGCCTGTAATACCAGCATTTTGGGAGGCTGAGGATTACTTGAGCCCAGGAGTTCAGGACCAGCCATAGCAACATAGGGAGACCGCATCTCTACAAATAATTTTTTAGAAAAATTAGCCAGGAGTGGTGGCACAAGCCTGTGGCGCCAGTTACTTGGGAGGTTGAGGGAGGAGCATTGGTAGCATGATCCCAGGAGGTCGAGGCTTCAGTGAGTCATGAGCGTGCCACTGTACTCCAGCCAGGGTAACAGAGTGACACCCTGCCTAGAAATAAATAAACAAATAAATAAACAAAGGCAGTTCATGAGCACTGGTGAAGGGCACTTTGGCTGCATTGAGCACTTGCAATTTTGAGGTGATTAAATTCTGTACAGGCTCCCGGTTGCAATATATGGCAACACATTGTGCTTTGTCTTGTGATGTCCTGGACTCACACACAAACTCAGGACTATGAAGTAAAGATAGCTTAAAAATACAACAGACCAGAGTTACAGATACATAGTCTGGGAAAGTAAAACTTAGCTTTGTGAGTGCTACCCACTGTAGCACAATCGGAGACCCATCCCGAGGCTGCAGGAGCCGCGGAGACCCTCGACCCGACAGGAGCCCCAAGCGCCCACACCCGATTCTATTTTCAGTTCAGGCCCAAATCCCTGGCGGTTGGTCGAGGTAGAGGCGGGGCTCAGCGGCCTGGGCTGTCACCCACCCGGGGACACGTTCTTACACCCTCCAATGGATACACAGGTGCGACCTGGACCCGGACTGGAGCCTCCTCCGCGAGTATGAACATAACCTACGACGGCGCCAGTTACCTTGTCCTAAACCAGGAACTGCGCTCTTGGACCCCAGAGGACAAGGCGGCTCAGATGCCCTGGCGGAGGAACATGCAGAGCTGCTGAAAACCTACCCGCAGGGAAGGTGGCCGGAGCGGCTCAGCAAAGGCCTTAAGAATGGGAAGGAGAAGCTGCAGTGCGCAGGTACCAGCGGCCACGGGGTACCTCCCTGATCTCCTGCAGATCTCCCCGACCCACTTTCCAAAAGAAGGGGAGGAAAATGGACCAACGCTAAAACATCCCTCTCCCTCTTGTCCTGAGGAAAAGGTTCCTCCTGGGTTTCAGATCCTATACCAGAGAATGACTGAGGGCCCGCCCTGCACTCTGGGACAATTAAGGAATGAAGTCTCTGAGGGAAAGGAGGGAAACAATCCCTGGAATACTGATCAGCTGTCCCCTTTAACCCCGCAGCAGCCTGGGGCACCAGGAATTTTCCTCTCAGCATTTGTTATCTGCCTCACACTCAATGTGTATCTGTTGGTCTGATTCCAGCTCTTCTGAGTCCCTCGGCCTCCACTCAGGCCAGGGCCAGAAATCTCTGTTCCTGCCTTAGGGACTAGAACTTTCCAAGGAATAGGAGATTATCCTGGACACTGCCTTTGTCCAGGATGGTGTCTGAGTTCTATGCTCCCTTCCCCACCCGGGGTGTCCCATCCATTCTCAGGATGGTCATACGGGTGCTGCTGGCGTGTCTCATGGGGAATGCAAAGTGCCTGATTTTTTTTTACTCTTCCCCTCAGATCCCCCAAAGACACGTGTGACCCACCACCCCATCTCAGACCATGAGGCCACCCTGAGGTGCTGGGCTCTGGGCTTCTACCCTGTGGAGATCACAATGACCCAACAGAGGAATGGAGAGGACCAAATTTAGGATGCACACTTCTGGGGACCAGACCTGCAGGGTACAGAAACTTCCAGAAGTAGGCAACTGTGGTGGTGTCTTCTAGGGGGAAGTAGAGATACACATGCCATGTGCAGCCTGAGGAGCTGCCAGAGCCCCTCACCCTGAGATGGGGTAAGGAGACGAATGAGGGGTCATGTCTCTTCCCAGGGTAAGCAGAAGCCCTTCTGGAGCCCTTCACCAGGGTCAGGACTGAGGCCTGAGTGTCAGGGCCCCTCACATTCACCTCCTTTCTCAGGGCCATCCTCCCAGCCCACATTCCCCATCGTGGGCATCATTACTGTCCTGGTTGTTCTTGGTGCTGTTGTCCCCGGAGCTGTGGTCACTGCTGTGATGTGGAAGAACTAGAGCCCAGGTAGGAAAGAGTTGAGCTCCAAGTTTTCTTCCTCCATTGCTGGATTTCAAGCCCAGATGGAAGCTGGCTCATTTCCTGCCAGTTGTGAGGCACCATCTCCATGCACATTTACCCAGTTCAGATGCCGTGTCAACTCTTACTCTTTTGTAAAGTACCTGTGATATTGAAGGACAAATATATCACCTTGATTGTGGTCATGGGAACCTGACTCTCTGCAGTCACAAGTCAGGGGAAGTTCGCTGCTAAGGAGAGACCTCAGGAGGACAATTGGTCCAGCTTCAACACATCCTCTTCCCTCGGGTTTCCTGATCCTGACCTGGGTCTGCAGTCACAGTTCTGGAAACTCCTCTGGGATCTCACGGCCCTGCCTCCTCCCTGGCCTCTCACAGTATGTTTTCTTTCCACAGATGACAGCCGTGGTCAGGCTTCATGTAAGTGTGCTAGGGGTGGGAGAGTGATCCCTGAGATCCTTGGGATACTGTACACAGGAGCCCATGGGGGAGCTTGGCCACCCCACAATTCCTCCTTTAGTCACATCACCTGTGAGCTCTGACCAGATTTTGTTTTTGTTCCACCCCGAACAGGGACAGTACCAAGGGCTCTGATGTGTCCCTCAAGGCTTGTAAAAGTGACACCTTAGAGGGCCTGAAGTGAAGGAGGAGTTGGGGTAGATGGGACACAACTGGGTTCTGGAGCTTCTTTGATTTGGAATTTTTCAATGTGTTGGACTGTTCAGTGTCACCACTTACCATGACTGACTTGAATTTGTTCACGACTATTTTTTTTCTAAGACTGCCTTGTGAGGGACTGAGATGCAAGATTTGTTCATGGCTCCTCTTTGAGACTTCAAGGGCCTCTGGCTTCTTTCTGTCAAGGCGTCTGAATATGTTTGTGTCCCTGGTGACAGGTGAGACGCAGGGAGACCAGCCCACCCTCATGTCCACTATGACCCCTGATATCGTTTGGATTTCTGTCCCCACCCAAATCCCATGTCCACTTGTAATCCCTAATGTTGGAGGTGGTGCCTGATGGGAGGTGATTGGCTTATGGGGGTGGATCCTCCATGAATGGTTTAGAGCCATCTCTTTGATGCTGCTCTTGTGATAGTTCTCACAAGATCTTGTGTTTGAAAGTGTGTGGCACCTCCCTGCTCTCTCTTCCTCCTGCTCCAGGCAAGTCAGTCGTGCCTGCTTCCCCTTAACCTTTCAGCATGCTTGAAAGTTTTCTGAGGCCCTCTCGAAAGTTAAGCAGATGCCAGAATCATACTCTTGTATGGCCTGCAGAACCATGGGCCAATTTAAACCTCTTTATAAATTACCAGCTCTGTGGTATTTCTTTATAAAAGTGTGAGAATCAACTAATTCAGAAAGTTGGCACCAGGAGTTGCGTATTACTATTAAAGGAAGCTGAAAATGTGAAAATGTCTTTGGAACTGGGTAACAGGCAGAAGTTGGAAGATTTTGGAGAGTTGAGAAGACAAGAAAATGAGTGGAAATTTGGAACTTTGTAGAGATTTGTTAAGTTGTTGTGACCAAAATGCTGATAGTGATATGGACAATAGAGTCCAGACTGATGAGGTCTTAGATGGAGACGAGGAACTTACTGGGGCCTAGAGTAAAGGTCACTTGTCATGCATTGGCAAAGAACTTGGATGCATTCTGCCCCCTCCCTGGGGATCTGTGGAACTTTAAACTTGAGAGTGATGATTAAGGGTATCTGACAAAAGAAATTTCTAGACAGCATAGTATTCAAGATTTGGCCTGGCTACTTGTAATAACCTATGCACATATGTGTGAGCAAAGAAACTAGAACTGATATTTAAAGGAGAAATTTAATACCCAGGACAATTCCTAGTGGAGCTGCAGCAGCAGGATCCCTGCCATGACTACTAAATGGTAGAGCCACTGGCAATGTGCAACCTCAGCCTGGAAAAGCCATAGGCATTCAGTTTTCACCCATGAGAGCAGCTATATGGGTTATGTTCAGCAAAGCCATAAATGTGGGGCTGCAAATGGCATTATGAGCCCAGCACATGCACCAGCCGGTGTTCTCAGGATTCAAAATATAGAGTCAAAGGAGATTATTTTAGAGCTTTAAGTTTTTAATGTCTGCCATGATGAGTTTCAAACTTGTGAGGAAACCGCATTCATTTCTTGTGGCCCATTTATACCTTTTGGAATGAAAATGTATAAGAAATGTCTCTTCCACTCTTGTATTAATATTTTGGAAGGAAATAACATTTTTCTAAATTTTGTAGGCTCAAAGCTTAAAGAACTTACCTTGAATCTCAGACGAGACTCTGGAATTTTGAGTTGATGCTGGACAACCTAACACATCTGGGATATTTGGGAGAAAATTATTGTATTTTGCAATGCGAGAACACGAGCTTTGACTGACTAGGGACAGGATGCAGTGATATAAATATTTATCCCCTGATACCTCATGTTAAAATCTGATGCCCGTTGTGGGACGTGGGGCCTAATGGGTGGTGTTTGGGTCATGGGGACCAATATTTTATCAACACAGAGATACTGCCCTCTCTATGGAGTGAATGAATTGTTGCTCTATTATTTTCCATGAGAACTAGTTGTTAAAAAGAGCCTGGCAAATTGCTACTCTCTCTGTTCCTCTGTTACCATGTGATCTCTGCACATACCAGCTCCCCTTTGCCTTCTGCCATGAGTGGAAGCAGCCTGAGGCCCTCACTAAATGCTCAAACATTTCCAGCCATCAGAATCCTGAGCCACATGAACCTTGTTTATATAAATTAGTCAGTCTCAGACATTTCTTTATAGCAACACAATATGGAATAAGACAACTTTCTCATCACAGGTATGTGTCTCTGGCAGCCAGCCCCCATTCTCAAGATATCCAGGATCTGCTCAGACAAGAGTTTTCTCATCAGTACTCTAAAGACACTCTTATCACTCAAGAGTCTAAGGTTTTTAGGAGAAACCAGGGACAAAGACTAAATGTTTTTGTTATACTTCAGATTACCCGCTTTTCTTTGACTACATATCTTTTATAGGAAAAAGGATTATAACAGTAAAGAGGTACTGTCATGTTATCAGAGTCTCCTTCAGTCATTCAAAATTAGAACAGTTCACCATCCTCTTGTAAGAATATGTCTCCCAGAATGACGTCACTCAGGTTTGCAGACACCACTCAATCTTACCAAGTTCCAAAAACAAGAATGGTCTCAGGGACATATGGCTTCACACTTTTAGGCATCCAGTATAATTGACCTAAGAGAAAATATCTGCCTTGCTCACACTATCTTTGAGGAGTTAAACTAATATTGAATTTTCCTCATATAACCCTTTGACTTATTCACTTACCCTCAGCCACTATTCCTCCCTCTGTCCCTTTATATCAGTCTTTTCCAGGTTTGGAAGTGACATTTGGTTTGTCTGCTGTGCTGGTCTAGATCGCAGGCAGCAGTAGTATTCTAGAATGTCTTCCCTAAGTCTACTCTTGATCATAGAGGGGAGGTTACATAGGTAAGGAACTAGTGAGGGCTATCTGACCACCAGGCTATGTAGCTCTTCTTACTGTTAATACTAACTTTGCCAGGTGAAATGAATGCTTGAGAATTCTTACATAAAGGTGTAAAAGTATAGTTATGGTTTTTGGCTTAGGGATAATTCCTGTTTCTGGCACTTTTATTTACATCCCTATTCCTGATACCACAGCATCACATATAAAAAAAGAAATTTGAGGTGAAGTGTAGTCATTATTCCAGCATCGTCTCCCCTTAGGAAGAATTGTATGTATAGTCATAACAGCAGTGTCCTGATCCATCAGGACAAAGAGAGGGAGCTACCTAGTGGAGTCACTCTTGCAGCTCCACCCATGTTGACAGTGAGCGCGTTCATGGAGATATAAAAGCCAGTCCTTCATGTTTCTATTGCCCAACAATTATTTTGGCAGTTTTTAGACAACCAATGTTTTAATTGACTATTTCAATTTTCTATCAAAATTTTCTTCTGAGGCGGACATCTCCTTGTGCATTGTTGGCAGTTTGAGGCTGTAAAGTCTGCTTTCTTGTGTAAAGAAATGGAACTCAGCAGTTCAGATTTGTCCAATCTCTCCTGAGTAGCTGGAACTACAGGCAAGTACCACCATGCCCAGCTAATTTTTTGTGTTTTTAGTAGAAATGGGGTTTACCGCGTTAGCCAGGATGGTCTCGATCTTCTGACCTCGTGATCCAACTGTCTCAGCCTCCCAAAGTGTTGGGATTACAAGCGTGAGCCACCATGCCCGGCAAAACTATACAATTTCTAAAAGAAAATACAGGAGAAAATTTTTGTGACTTTGGGTAGTTAGGCAAAAGATTCTTAGATAAAATACCAAAAGCATGATCTACAAATAAAAAAGAGAGAGAGAGAGAGAGAGAAATTGGACTTAGTTAAAATTTAAAACTCCAGCTCTCCAAAGATGTCGAGAATATGAGAAGACAACCCGTAGACTGGGAGAAAATATTTCACAATTTATCACAAATTACATTTGTGATGAAGAACCTGTATCCAGAATGTGACAAGTTATTAAACTCAATGTAAGAAGACGAGCAACTCAACTAAAAATGAGCAAAATACACAAATATGTTCAACTGACTTTTACAAAGCACAATAGCAATTCAATGAAGGAAGGAGAGCTTTCCTAACAAATGGTGCTGGAGTAACTGGACAACCACAGTGGAAAAAAATAACCTTAGCCCAAACCTCATCTTTATAAAAAAAATAACTCAAAATGAATCAAAGGCTTTAATGTAGAACACACAATTAAAATTACAAACGTTGAGTCAGGTGTCGTGTCACAGGCCTGTACTCTCAGCTACTCGGGAGGCTGAGGTGGGAGGATTCCTTGACCCCAGGAGTTCAAGGACAGCCTAGGCAAGATTTTTTTTCTAAAATACATAATAAATTAAAAATTTTTGATTACAACCTTTGAAGAAAAAGTCATCAGAACTAAGACTGGACAAGTAGTTCTTAGACATAACACCGAAAGTATGATCCATAAAAGAAAAGGTTAATAAATTGGATCTTATCAAAACTAAAAACTGTTGCTCCGTGAGAGACCTGTGAAGAGCTAAAAAGACAAGCTACAGAATGAGAGAAGATATTTACAGACAACATATTCTGTAAAGACTGTATTCAGAATATATGAAGAAATTTAAAAACAACAGTAAAAAATGAAATCCAATTACAAAATAGGCAATGAGCAAGACATGAACAGACGTTTCACTGAAGAGGATAAGCACCGGACTAATAAGCAGATGCAAAGATGCTCAGCATCATTATTCAGTAGGAAAATACAAATTAAAACTGCAATGATGAGAATGGCTGAAATACAAAATAAAGGTAACAACAGGTGCTGGCAAGGATGCAGAGAAACTGGCTCACTCTTATATTGCTGGTAGGGATGTATTTCAAAATGGTACAGCCACTCTGGAAATGGATATTGCATGTTTCTTCAAACTGAACATGTAATTTACTATATGACTAGCAATTGCCCTCCTGGGCACTTATTTCAAACAAGGGAAAACTTAAAGTTCATGAAAAACCTGTACACAAATACTGTTGCAGCTTTATTCATAATACCCCCAAACTCAAAATAATGCAATTGTCTTTCAGTGGGTGAATGAGATCTGCTGTTTGAATTCGTAACTGAGTCACACAAGTGCCCTTTCTCAAGGCTACCATCTTGCTTATCTGTGCAATAAGCGTGTTATATGTATTTCCCATTTTCAAACAAAGAATATTAAAGACATGTACTCAAGGATCCAAATTTAATGAACATAAATTTTTTACTGCTCCATCAAAGACATTCTTAAGTGGGAATGCAATTTGATGATACTGCCTTGGTTCTGCCGAGGTGCTGGGTGTGTTACCTACCATGGCATTTGCAGCATTCATGGAAAAGTTAACATAATGAAACAGGCAGATGTCATCTTGGTATTACTGTGAAAACAGGTTTCCCTCCTGGACTCTCTGAAGGCAGCTCAGGGGACACACCTTCAAAATGGCAAAGATCAATTATGGTTCCTAGTGGGACACAACTCCTAACCTATTCCAACTCAGCGCTCTCTCTCTCTCTTTTTCCCCTCATTCTTCCAACTTGTAATTTTACAAATTTTCAAATATGCCAAGAAGCTGAAAGAATAGTGCAGTAAAATTCAACTTATCACTCTGATATATTTGATTAATATCTCTTTATATACATGAGAGCAGCATGTGGAATGATAGACAATAGAGACTCAGAAGGGTGAGGGTGACTGGCAGTGGGTGTATAACAGAGGGGTTTCTTGTTGGGTACAATGTATCTGTCTGCAGTGACGGATGCACTGAAGGCCCTGACTTTACCGCAACTCAATATAGCAGTGTAGCAAAACTGCACCTGTGCCCCATGAATACATACGAATCTAAAAATTGTAAAATAAAGTAATATCTCTTTTTGTAGATACAGGGAGATATGTTGCATAGCGTGTGTGTGTGTCTGTGTATGTGTGTGTAGAGAGAGGCAGCAGGAATGAAGAGATTAAGATTTTGTGAATGAGCCATTCTAAAGTAACTTAAACATAAAACATGCATGGACAAATGTCTGTGTGACAATAAACCTGAATATAAACATGAACGAATATGCCTATAAACACATCCCTGGATAGATAGCTTATGAACAAATTCCCTACCCCAGCTCCCTTACTGGTTACCCTGTGAACACAGGCAGGCAGGGAACAGGACCCAGCTAGGTTCCCTCATCTCATCCTCTTGCTTCCAGGCAGGTCCTGCATCCACTCCTGCTGCACAGAGGGCTCCCACCCTGCCTTGGTCTGTTTCACAGGTGCTCCCCTAACTCTCTCTGCCTCCACTGCCTTACCTGGGTGGAGCTGAGGCTGCCCTGACCAAGAACAGCACCACCCACCTGTGCCCCCAAGACCAGGAAGTTAGGAGGAAGCACACAACAGGGTCAGTAACTCTCCCACTTCCCCAATCAGTCTGAACTGATGGCAGGAGATACTGATGCTTGCTTTACTCATCCTCATTCCCTGTTCATTTATTCTTCATTAATTCAATCCAATCTCCCCAGCAGTCACTTCACCCAAGAAGCAGGCTGACCTCTACTCTTCATAATCAGGAAACCACAAAGCACTCTCCATCCCCTCCCTGATATCACCCTTCAGCGCTACATCATCACATGTGGGTTCTAACTCTGCAAGCAGGTGTCCCCCACAGGGTCAACCCCTGAACACTGGCCCCAGGTATCCCCCATCTCTTCCCAGCCCTTTCTGTATTGCTGTGAATCTGTCCCTCACTGAGAACTGACAGGGAGATGTGGGGGAGGAGGGGAGATTTCTTTGTGCTGTGCCAAGGCATCAAGACAGACCTCTTCTTCTCTCCTGAACCTCACACTCTCTCCCTTCCCAGACACTTGAAATAAAACGCAGACCAGAAAGTCTATTTAAGAGTCAGGACAATTACTTTTTCTAGACAAGTTTATCTTCCTTCTCAGGGCTCAGCCATGACTGTGGGTGACCAAACAACTGTTCACAAAGGGCAGTGATCTCTTCAATGCCAGTTTATGAATTCACACTTTGCCACCTGCAGAGGTGGAAAAAGGCACCTCAAACCACCATCCAATAGCTATTCCTGGCCTTTATTCCTCACACCCATCTGGACACTTGGAGAGTGTCCAGGGCACCCAGGGTGCATGGTGGCAGTGGAGGCCTTGGGAAAACTGGCCAGGAAGCCAAGGAATGCACCTCAGGTGACTAAATTTTTTTACAGTTCTGCACTTGCTGGAGAATGACCCCAAAAGATAAGACCAATTTGTTGACTACCAACTGATTTGGCTGAGTCATGGACATGAAGCAAATGAGCATTGCCTTTACCTATGAAATGCATGAGGATTCTGAGACCTACCTGCATCAGGTGAGCTCCACACCCAGAGGGACACCCACTCTCCCACCTCCTTACTTTCTGTATCTTTTCACACTTTACACCCTCATCCCTCCCTCTGGGAGTCTTCCCTCTTTGGGGTCTTCTAGTCCAGCCCTCTGTCTCCTTCCAGGTGGCACAGGGCTTGGTCATCATGTTTGTGTCAGGTGACAGTGATGCCAGGATCTTCAGTATGGGCAGCATTGCTTTGAGGTCAGTGTTAGGAGCTGCCTGATGAGGCAGACGTCTCCACCATAGTGAGTGCCGATCTCATGAAACCCTTTAGGTCCTCCTAGTTCCTTAATATGTTTGTCTTCAATCCTGTCATGTAGGTCATGGGCACCTGATGCATAATGGACACTTGGTTGGTTCATGCACCCTGGTCTTTGATGCTGTGTTGGGATGTTTTTCTGACCTTTATGTGGGGTCTCTGTTTTCTTTCATCATATTACATCTCTTCCCCCACTCCCGACTCCATCCTCTGAACCCATACAGTACACCAGCCTCTGCAGGTGTGCCATGTGTTCCTGCCTCACTTTTTCCTTTTCATGCCTTATTCTCACCATGCCACATTTTCCCCTCAGTTGAACAGACATAGTAGGGGACTCACCCATTCTGGAATGTGACTGCCCTTCAAGAGGGGACAGCAGGTTGGGGATGAAGGAGACCCTACTGACCCCACCACGACATCCTCTTCCCCGACCCCCTGGCTTCCGTCTTCTGCATCAGCACCACTCCTGAACCCCCATTCCTGATTGTCAGAATTTTCAACATCACTAAAAATGAAACATAAATGCATCTGCAGTATGTGTGGGTGCTCTCTCCCTTTATTGCATTTGGAGTGAGTTTATTTTACGGCACGGTCCAGGGTAAATTCCTGTAAGGCCTGGGTGCCCTGCTGCGAGGTCAAAGGGGGATGGGACTAAGACTGCAGAGCCCTGGCTCCCCCGCTACTTGCCAATTGCCGGCCCTTTGTGGGCGTCTCTTCTGCTTTCTCTGGCCTGGGAGACGCTGGGGTGTTTCTGATCCTGGGGCTCCTGGGGGGTGGCGCACATTAGCTCCAGGGATGGGGGGTGCTGTGGACACTGGTGGGAAGCTTGGATGTCTCCTCCCAGACTCTCTCCTCCCAGGCTCTCTCAGTGCCTCCTCATCTGTTTCTTTAGCTTTTGGATCTTGAGCACCAGGGCCTGGGCCCCCACCCACTCGTTCCCTTCCAGGAAGACCTGGTCCAGCTCCAGCTGTTGCTCAAGCAACTCCTCAGCTTGGGCCAGCTCAGCTGTGTCTGGGGCTCAGGGCCCTGGTGACAGGGAGTGGGGGAGGAGCATCAGCCAGGGCAGGGGGCTGAGGCCCTTGGAACCTGTATTTCAAGGTCTTGTGGTAAGTGAGGAATTCTACCTTCCTTTCTCTTTTTCCAGCCCATTAGCTTAAGTCCACCTGTGCTGAGAATCCCAGGGAGCAACCTGTCTTGGGCATAGGTCTCTGGGGGGCAGATACAGATCCCTGGCTCAGGGGCTGTATCTGGATGCTTTGAACGAAGACATGAGGTCACTGGAAAGAGAGGACCAACTGTCCCTCCCCACTGAGAAATAATTAACTGTTAGATGAGGGGGAGTTCCTGTTCAAGGACTCTGGACTGTGCTGCTCTGGGCCAGGGGAGGGCTGGCATCTCCTCTGCTTCCTCCTCTGCAGAATCTGACTCCAGTCAGGGGAGGTTCTTTGCTTTTAATGGCTCATGTGATTTGATTGGGCCCACACAGATAGTCCAGGATAGTCTCCCTATTTTAAGGTACTTAATCTTCATTACATGAGTAATGTACCTTTTGCCATGCAATGCAACCTGTTCACAGCTTCCAAGGATTAAAACTGGACACCTTTGGGGACCATTACTCAGCCCAGCACATCTGCGTATGTTGAAGTCACCGAGTCAAGGAGACAGCCCTGCTGGAGAGGGTGACAGTGAAGCAGCAGCTACAATCATCAGGATTGAGAGGAATGGTCTGGGGCCTACAGGGAATGGTTACAATGAGGAAATGGGGGCCTAATCTGATGACAGCTTAGGGGTTTTGGGGGAGGCGGAAGGCAGAAAGGTCTGAGACCCACAGTGAGGAGCAAGAACAAGAACCCCACCTCACCTCTGAACCCAGGGGTACAAGTCCCTGGGGAAACTCCCCGATGTGGGAGGACTTCGGAGGGGGTCGTGTCCTCAGGGAGACTCAGGTTGCTGCTGGGGCTGCGAGGTGCAGGAATATCCTGAGAGAAGGTGTGGAGGTTTTGCTGATTGTGGACTGAGAATGCCATGGGGTACACTGGAAAGATTTATGTGGCTGGGGAGGTGGGGGAGACAGAATAGGGGTGTGCAGAGCCTTGTGGGGATGTGAGTGCAGGGTATGTGGGGGACCCAGTGTGACTGACACAGACAGGGAAATGACAGGAGGAGCTCAGTCCTGGTGGACTCGAGGCAGACGGTGGTGCTGAGGCTGTGGGAGACGAGGGAGGAGGAGCAGGGGTGGCTCTAACCTGGGCTCTGTCCATGCAGATGAGGACAGTGAGGTGGTTGGGTCTTAGTGCTGTGGGAGCTTTTCTTGACCTCCTGATGACTGGATGGAGTGTCTGATGGAGGAGCAGGCTTAGAAGATTCACTCGTGACCCTGAGGGAGGGGATGTGCTCCCTCCAGGTCTCAGGTCTGCCTTGACACCTCTCTTTGTGGCTTAGGGCTCCCTACTGTAAATTATTGGCGGTTAGTCCATTTTGGAGTCTATAACTTAAAGCAGAAACTCAGAGGGTTGAAACGTCACTTTCATGAAGGGTTGTTAGTAGTGTACAATTTAGATTGTCTTGCAAAAGTCTCATTTGTTTTGTTTTGTTTTTTCTAAATGACTGCCAATGTTGTTTTAAATTTACAAATGTAGTTAGTTGGTTGTGGGTTGTTTAACCTTATCTGTAACAACAGTAGTTAGGGCCTCTTCTATTCTAATTATTAAGACTTTACGCTGTGTACACATTGCAATTCAAGTATGAGTCATGCACAACCCTAGCACTAAGAGACAGGACGGACAGCCCCTCTCCTAAAATTTTGCAAAAGTTCTGGTTTCTTTCTCCACTGAGTGGGTACAAGTCAGCTAATGATGAACATGAGGTCTTTGTCCTCATTTAAAGGTGCTTCGGAAGAAGCACTGCCCCCTAGGAAGGCCTCCTTGTCTTGGTCCAGGACCCCTACCCCATGGCAGAGGCCATCTTCCCTCCCAGTGCACAGCGATGTCCCAGATAACAAACTGGTTAGCTGCTGTCCTCTCTTGGGCAGTTTTGTCTTCTAAAACATGGGTTTTTATCTGAGAATCTTCCTGTTCCCAGATGATCAAAACTGGGGCCATCCACTTCCTTCTGAGCCACCTCTGCCCAGGGGCTCATGGCTGTATCCTCCAATCACAACAGAAAACCCCTTCAGAACACCCTTCAGGAAGGTGGCATCTCCTCACAGGCTCACACATGCGTGGTGTGTGCACAGAGCTTTTGCTCTCGTTCAGGAGGTGTGTGGGGAGGCTCACTAGTCCAACAGAGCTTGGTACCAGTGTCATATGCCAGGAGCCAAGGTTACAAGGGATACAATGTTCCCAGACCTACCAGAGAAGGCAAACCCCTACAGCATGCAGGGCTAGACAGAGACCAGAAACAAGTTCATTCTAGGCCGCAAGAAGAGGGAAAGGGAAATTATGGACATACATCTGAGACACTGCAGATTTGGTTTCAGACCATAGACTATGGCAACAAAGCAAGCCACACAAATTTTTGTTTTTCCAGTGAATATAAAAATTATATTTATACTCTACTGTAGCCTACTAAATGTATAATAACATTATGTGTAAAAGAACTATGCAGATACATTAATTTAAAATTACTCTATTGCTGAAAAATGCTAACGATCGTCTGAGGCTTCAGCTCATCTTAATCTTTTTGCTGGGGGAGGGTCTTGCCTCATTGTTGATGACTGCTGGCTGATCAGGAGGTGGTTCCTAGAGGCTTCTGTGACAATTTCTTAAAATAAGACAATGAAGTTTGTGGCATGGATTACAAAGCGGGAATCAGTACTTAAGTAAGGTCAATATGAGTTTTCGAGTTAAGTGAACCTGAGTATGAGCCCTCCAGGCCTTTCCACCAGTTAGCTGTAGAGCCTTGAGTACATCTGACCCACAGCTGGCGCAAGCAGACGCTTGGCCAGTAGGTGAGAGCTGAATGAACCCATCTGCGGCAATTTCCTCATCCGCAAACCAGTGATATAATTCCTTCCTCGCAGAAGAATAAATGAAAAAAGACACAGTGTCGAGAAAAACAGACACGACCTGTGGAAGACTGGGCACCAGTGCTCTAAAGCAAGTTCTGCCTAAACTGACAGAAACATTTTTCACATTAGGAATAGGAATTTTTCAAGATCCTGTCTGAGGCCAGGTTGAGAGCAGAGCAGGAGTCGGGGCCTGGGCAGGGCCAGGCACTGAAGTGAAGACAGGCCTGGAGAGAGCCGGCTCCTGGTGGCTGCTCAGTGGCTCAAACAGCTCCTTGCCTCACCTGCCACTGTCCTCCTTCTCCCTTGGCTCTGGCGGTGCTGTTTCTTTCCCCTCCTGCCCTCCTGGTCCCTGGGACCCCACGGCTCCTAAACATGCTACTCCCAGAGCCCAAAGGCAAGCATGGAAGAGAAACAGTTTCAGGGGCAGTGGGAAGACAAGGCCAGCTCCCATGTCACTGCAAGGGCGCGAGTGGAGGAGGTTAAGGGGATCAGCACAGGAGTGGGGGGAAGCCTCTCAATCCCACCCTTCACCACCCTCAACCCTGCAGGGTTTTACCTATTTCCAGCTCTCAGCTCCTTCCCACCCTAGCCCAGCCCAGACCTCAGCCCCTTCAGAGCAGCACAGTCTAGAGATTTTCTTGAACAGGATTAACCCCTCATCGAACAGTTAATTATTTCTTAGTGGGAAGGGACAGTCAGTCATCTTTTCCCAGTGACCCCATATCCTTGTTGAAGGCATCCAGTTACAATCCCTGATCCAGCGATCTCTACCTGCCCTGCAGAAGCCTATGCCCGAGACAGGGAGTTCCCTGGACTTCTCGGTACAGGTGGACTTAAGCTAATGGGCAGGAAAAAGAGAAAGGGAGGTTGAATTCCTCACTTGCAGCCAGACCCTGCAACACAGCTTCCTAAGGCCTCAGCCCCCTTCCCTGGCTCATGCTCCCTCCCCCACTCCCTCTCACCAGGATCCTGAGCCCCCAACACAGCTGAGCTGGCCAAAGCTGAGGAGCTGCTAGAGCAGCAGCTGGAGCTGGACCAGGCCCTGCTGGAAGGGCAGGAGGGGGTGGTGGGCCCAGGCTCTGGTGCTCAAGATCCAAAAGCTGAAAAAACAGATGAAGAGGCACTGAGAGAACCTGGGAGCAGACACCCAAGCTTCCCACCGATGCCCCCGGCACCCTCCATCCCTGGAAATACTGCCCACCACCCCCCACAGGAACCCCAGAATCAGAAGCACCCCAACCTCTCCCAGGCCAGGGAAGGCAGAAGAGACCTCCACGAAGGGTAGGCAATTGGCAGGTAGCTGGGGAGTCAGGGCTCTGCAGTCTTAGTCCCATCCCCCTTTGACCTCACAGCAGGGCACCCAGGCCTTACAGGAATTTACCCTGGACCATGCCCTAAAATAACCTCACCCCAAATACAATAAAATGAGAGAGCACGCACACATAATGCAGATGCACTTGTGTTTCATGTTTAGCTATGTTAAAAATTCTGACAATCAGGAGTGGTGCTGATGCAGAAGATGGAAGCCAGGGGGTGGGAGAAGACGACGTCAGGGGTGGGGGTAGTACGGTCTCCTTCACCTCTACTCTGCTTGCAAAGCTTATATCTTGCACTGAACACCAAGAATGAGTTTTCAGACAATTCCAGCTGAGCGGGACGGGGGACAACTCTTCTGAGAGAGTGCCCCAACATCCCTCCACCAAGTATTTACTGAAAGGGCTTGTTAAACTAGTAATATCCACTAGATGGCTTTTTGAGGTTGGATCATGAGATACCTGTGACCTTGTAAAAGCACTCAAACCACATTCTCAGGAGGCTGTTTTCAGTGTTCCTTATCACACACTCCACTCCTTGTCCTGATTTCAGGGTTAAGGAGTTACGTTCTCTTGCACAAATAACATGCACACAGTGCCTCAGTATTTTTCCTTGTCCCGACATCCAATGCCACGTAAGTAAGCTTGAATATGGTGCCATGTACCACCCACACTGCTGTCCTCTTCTGAAGGGCAGATGGTCACATTCCAGAATGGGTGAGTCCCCTATCGTGTCTGTTCAACTGAGGGGAAATGTGGCATGGTCAGAATAAGGCATGAAAAGCTGAAAATGAGACATGAACACATGGCGGCACACATGCAGATGCTGGTGTACTGTGCGGGTTCAGAGGACAGACTTGAGAGTGGGGAAAGAGATGTTGTATGATGAGAGAAGACAGATACCCCACATCAGGGTCAGAAAAAAATCCCAACACAGCATGAAAGACCACAGGCATGAACCAGTCAAGTGTCCATTATGCATGAGGTGCCCATGACCTACATGACAGGATTGAAGACAAACATACTAAGGAACTAGGAGGACCTAAAGGGCTTCCTGAGATCAGCACTCACTGTGGAGGAGACGCCTGTCTCATCAGACAGCTCCTAACACTGACCTCAAGGGGATCTGCCCATACTGAGGATGCTGGTATCATTCTCATCTGATACAAACGTGATGGCCAAGCCATGTGCCATCTGGAAGGAGACAGAGGGTAGGACTAGAAGACCCCAAAGAGGGAAGACTCTCAGAGAGAGGGATGAGGATGTAAAGTGTGAAAAGATACCGAAAGTACGGAGGTGGGAGAGTGGGGGTCCCTCTGCATGTGGAGCTCACCTGATGCAAGTAGGTCTCAGAATCTTCAGGCATGTCATAGGTAAAGGCAGTGTTCACCTGCTCCGTGTCCATGGCTCAGCTGAATAGGTTGGTAGTCAAAGAATTTGTCTTTAAAACTATTTTGGGGTCATTCTCCAGCAAGTGCAGAAGTATAAAAAAATTTAGTCACCTGAGGTGCATTCCTTGGCTTCCTGGCCAGTTTTCCCAAGGCCTCCACTGCCACCATGCACCCTGGGTGCCCTCCACACTCTCCGAGTATCCAAATGTGTGTGAGGAGGTTAAGGGCAGGAAGAACTATTGGATCATGGATTGAGGTGCCTTTTCCCACCTCTGGAGGTGGTGAGGTGTGGATTCATAAGCTGGCATTGAAAAGATCACTGCCCTTTGTGAACATTTGTTTGGTCACCAACAGTCATGGCTGAACCCTGAGAAGGAAGAGAAACTTGTCTAAAAAAAAGTAATTGTCCTGAGAAGAAATCTGTAGAAACACTTGCAGATTGATCACTAAGATCATCTCAGAGTGTGATATGGGGTCTGACCCCAGACTCACAGACCTTCTCCAATATGGAAGCAACAACTCCATACCAGCCAGGACCTGAGAACCTCTCCAGGCGCTCAGGGGCCAGCAATTATGCAGCCTGCCATCTGTGCCTGGCACTTCCTTCATATGTCTGGCTGTCCTTGGAGGGCTGAAGTTCAAGGAGTTGGGGCAAGGAGGTGGTGACCAGGCAAAGCTTGAGTTGCAAGAAGACATGGATATGAGGCCATCCTGGTCATTGTTGCCTGATCAAGGTCTTTGTGCCTTGTGGAGGCAGAATTCACTGCATGTTAGGTTTTCCTACTGTAATGAATGTGAACTTTGGGTTGATGCACTGATACAATAAGGTTTGCTCTGCTGCAGTAGTGTTGCCTCCGTGTAAGAGAAACAAAGGCTTCAATATAACATCTGCCTGTTTATCTTAGAGCCAAAGGACTAACAGAGCATCTGTGGGAACACAGCAGCACACACCCCAGTCAGGACCCCACAAGGACTGAACCAAATGTGGGGTCATTAGCTTTTCCCGGCCTCAGGTAGGAGTCTCACTCTGCCTCAGCCATGACTCCTATACCATGTGCATGTGGCAGGTGTCTGTGTGCCCAGCAAGGACACAGTTCAGAGAGCTTTCTTCATTACCTAGGGTGTGTGGTTGGAAAAAAAAAAAAAAAAAAAGTTGCCCATGTCCATGAGGCTCTGGAGGGAAGCATAGAACCTACTACTAAATTCTTCTGGGCTGACCCATTTCAGGCCATGGTTTCCTCTGTATCAAAGTTGCTCTCTCACTGATCTACTGACAGTTAGCCCTTAACACAAGAGTTTGTGGAGCAGTAAAACCCACGCCGGCCTGAGAGGGCCCCAGACATGTAATGATGTCTGGTGGCCTTGGCTGGGCTACCCCATGGCTGTTCTCCTTCCTGGGCATTCCCCCTCCCATCTCACTGGAGCTGTGTCGGGTTCACCTGTCCTCTCTTCTCACTCCCGTTCTTCAGAGTGGGGTGCCATGGTGTGCTCCTCTCTCTCCAACACAGCACTGGTGTCCCCTTTGGAGCCTAGTTTCTCTTTTCATCTCCAGGCCTGCTGGGGACGCCATAATCCTAGGAAGTTGGCTGCTGGGCATCCACTATGGTCTCCAGCCCTGGACCACAGGTGCTGTCATATTTTGGGTGGAAAGGAATTTGATTCTTTTCTGGAAAGTAAAGGAAAATAGATGAGGGCAATTAGGTTGCTCTCATGGGAACTTGAAAGACTCTTCCTCTTCCCCCTACTCTAACAAGATAAATGGAGAAAAGGAGCTCCCATTAAGGGAAAACATTGACTCTATCTCTATTGACTCTATCCTTGAAATGGAATTTGGATTCAATTTCAAATTGAAATCATTTTCAGAGGTAGAGTCAAATTCAAATATTGACTCTATCCCTGAAATTAAATCATGAGCAAATAAGAAATTTATGAGATTCAAACTAAGCCATTTAAGTAAACTATTCCAGAATTTAAAGCTCAGCAATGACAAGATACCAGGAAACAGTGACAATTCTCCCACTCCACAGGTGAGTCCAGTGAGACTGGTCAGGGCTTGCTGCCTGCTGCTTGGTGCTGTCCTGGTACTTTAGAAGCGTCTGTGATTCTGTGAACCTCACCCACAGTTGCCCAACAACTTCCTTTTACTTATGTGAGCCTGACTCTGCTTTTATGGCTTGTACCCAAGTAATTCAAGTTATTAATTTATGACTTATACAGTCCCATGTGGAGAAAGGGAAGGAGAGTTGGTACTTTTCAATGTTACTACCTGCTAAGCATTTATATGTGAAATGTTGCTTTTTAAAACCATACTTTTGGATTAAAGCAAACACTCATATATTTAAGTAAATTCTGTGAAGAACGTGAACATTGTAGGTGAGTGCATTATTCTCAGCTTCCATCTCCTCACAGAGCCATCGTCCACTCTATTCCATCCCGTCCCCTGCACTGGGAGGCAACCATGACAAAGGGCATGGCCTATGCTCCTTTGGCATCTGGCTTCTGCTTGGGTTTGGATGATAACAGACACCTCCAGGGGATGGGGGTGTGGGAGGAGAAGTAACGCAGGGTTTTCATTCCCTCACTCCCTCTGGGCAGCTCTGTGTTTCTGTAATCACTTCAGGCCTCTACCTACAGCCCCAGGGATGCGGAACTATCCCTACTGAAAGCTGCAGGTTTGCCTGAGTTCTGGAAATTGCTCCCTTCCTTGCTCTTTCTAGCTCACAGTTGCAGTTTCCTGCTACAGATCATCCCAGGGAGCTTCAGCGCCCCCTTGTGGCTTTCTTAGCCCCGCCAGCACCTCTGTAATATGTGTCTTCCTTCTGCGTCATCTCTTTTCTGCCAGGACCCGGACCACAGGGTGTTCCCACAAAAGAAGTGACAAGAATTTATTTATGGAATAACACATCTATTCACAATGTTAATTCAGTTTGTTTTGGTAGAGACTGGATCTTCCTATGTTGCCCAGGCTGGTCTTCAACTACTGGACTCAAGCAATCCCCTTGCCTCAGCCTTCCAAAGTACTAGGACTATAGGCGTGAGCGAGTGTGCCCAGGACTTAATTCAAAAATTTGACTTACTACAATAAAAGGGAAGCAATAGAAGCATTTTGGAAATGGAGCAGGAAAGAAGGCAAAGGTGGGAAAGATCAATCTGTGTCATCTGAGAAGCCCCATGTGCAGTGGCTGTCCCGGGTCTTTAGGGGACAGCAACAACAAAGCACACAGGATGCTGGTGTCAGGGACAGAGCATGGCCACGGTGGGATGATAGCGGCTCTCCTATGAAATAATGCTCATATACATCCCTTATGAGAAGGATCAGATCAACATATAAAAATATGCCCAATAAAGTGAACTCAAGGCAGGAGTGGGACTGGCCATTCTCAGCCCTTGACCTCCATGGACTTGGAGAAAGGCTCAGCCTGGAGATGTGTGAGGCCTCCGACCTGGAGCAGCACCCGTCCCTAAAGACCAGGCACAAATCCCAGCACATGGAGGGATCCAGACAAATACACAAGAAATGACCACAGCAGGAGCTTTACTGAGCACAGAGGGATGCCGTACACCACTCAGCACCTGCCTCTCTACCTGCCCTTCTCTCCCCAGCACAGCAGATCCTCAGAATCCAAAAAGAGATCCTAACCTCCATGTTTTATTAATGGCTTATAATGTTTTATCACATCTTCCATCAAAGATATGCAGAAGATAGCTGTAGAGCAACACATCTATTTAGGGTGAGTGAGTCACAGTGGAAATCTGGGAGGGAGACCCTGTAACCCTTTCATTCCAAGAAAGGAAATGATGGTCCTGGGAGAGATCCCAGGCCTGGATATTGGGATTATGTGGAAGGGGTTCTGAGGCATCAGGGGCACGGGCCTTACTCCCGCCATCCTCCCTGTGCTATGCTTGGGAGGAGACAGAGTTCATCAGCTGCGCAGCTAGGGGAAGAGAAGTCAGGGTGTACACAGAGACACAGGGAACTGAGAACAATCTGTTTCTTGCTGGTCTGTACAAGGCGGCTTTCAACTGTGGAGAACATGTTAATGACCAGATTCAGCTCAGCCACTCTCAGCCTTAACACCCTGAGCACTAGGGCAGCCCATCACCGTTCCCTACCTTCAAGTCCAAAGATCCCCTATAGCCCAAAGCTGCTCCTCGTCCTCAACTCCTGTTGGCATCAGGTCCGAGGGATCATATTTCAGCAAGATGTGAGCACCACATCAGTGTCCAGGATCCTGTCACCATCTGGAGAATGACAATAAAAAGACCCAGCAGAGCCTGCAGAAGGAGACTGTATTTGAGGTAGGACCATGGGATAGGAGAGGAAAAGGACTGTGGCTCCATTCTCTCTATTCCAGGGGTTAGAGATGGGCTGCTCCTGCTGCCCCTTCCATGCTGCTTTTTATAGTATAGACCCCTCCTGAAGTTCTTTTGAGGACAGAAGACCCTGTTAGGTGTCATGGTACAGAGGGGTCCTGAGGGCATTGGATACCTGGTTAACATTGCTACTTAGCTGAGATTAGGAAGGTAAACCCAGGATGCAGGAGAGGAGGAAGAGCCAGCATGGGACCCTGCAGTCACCCTCCTGGACATCTGTTTGCAGGGAGGGTCTTTCCTGCAGGGTTGGGGCACCCAGTATTGAGGTCCTCTGTGTATGGCTACCCTGCTGTTCTTATCTGTGAATGGGGCCAGACCCATTTCTTCCTCCAATAAAACAACCAGGGGAATCCATCGACAAAACACCTGCTAGCTTCACATTAATCCTGTATTAGTTTGATTTAATATTTCATATCTTATAATAAATGAAAAGGAAGGATGATCTCTTTGGTAAAAGTAATTACGATTCCTGGGGCCCTGGATCCCTTATCTCACTCTTTAAAATTCTCATGGAGGATCAGGGGAGTACAGAGCCCAGAAACAGTCATGAGGCCTGAAGCTCCCTGGTGTAAAGGACCCTCCCCTGCACCCTGCGGCTCAGAGCAAACAGCACAGCTGACTCCCAGAGTTTCCAACCTCCATCCTCTAATGTCAGACTGAACTTTCCCAGCCTTCCTGGCTGCCAAGCTTCTGGTTCCCAGCAGCCTCCTCTCTCACCCTTCACCTCTTCTGATCGGGGCCGTTGGCCACTTGACAGGCAGTGCCCTCCTTGTTAGTCTGCCTGTTTGCCTGGTTCCCTCTCAGGGTTTGTGGCTTGACTGGGTTCACCATCTCCAGCCCCACCAGGAACAGGAAGAAGTGACTGGGCAAATCCCCCAATAGCAGTGGGATCCCTACACATGAGATGGGGCAAAACCATCATTCTAGTGCCTCCCATACCTGAGAACTTCTTGCACATCACAGTTCCAAGAACTAGAACAGGAAGTAGCTCTAAGTCAGAAATGGTTTCCATGATGATTAGGATGAGCTGGGAAGGGGGTTCTGAGAAGGGAATGAAAGGAGTCTCAACCTTCAGGTCAAAACTCTGACCCTGTCACAGGGTCCAGAACAGCTCCTGCTTGCCAGTTCTGTGAAGGGGTTTCCATCTTATACCCATTTTTACTCATCTCAGTATAAGAGGCCTGAACAGCCCCTTATGCAGCACACAGCACAGCAATTCCTGCTCCTCCCCAGAAGGCACCAGCACAGCCACCCACTTCTAGAAGGTTCCATTCCCCTGAGGCCCGGGGTCCCTATGCTGTGCGTCCTGGGTGTGGTCTGCCCTCCTACAGTCAAATCAGCGTGATCTCTGCTGGGTAGAATCCCTGGGCCCGGCACCTCAAGGTGACCTTCCCATTAGGTCCTAAGTGATGGGTCACAAGTGCTGATGGCTGCTCTGAGGAGAGTCTCAGAGGTGGAAAACATTTAATGAGAATCCCAGCTCTTGGCCTCCTTGCCAGAGGTCCAGCAGAAATTTTCAAAGTTAAAAGTGGATTCAGGATAAATTTACCTAATCTCTAGTGCTCTCTTTCTACACATGTGTCTTATTGTCTGTGAAGCCATTATTATGCTTCTAACATTGATGATATTATTTTTCAGTTTTAAAATGTCTATGATTTTTTTTCTAATTTGCGCTCAGGTTTTGCAACCTTTTGATACTATGTTACATTGTGATGTTAGAAACTAGCAGTCGTTTGTGGTACTTTCATGCACTGTGTCTCTGCTGGTTCGGTTTCCTGGTATTTTATCTTCTGGTTGTGTTAAAGGTAATCTCTAATTGTTGGGCACAGAAGACCAGGGAAGAGACAGATCCCTTGGTGAAGTACACCACTACTGACAAACACATCACTGTTGACAAGGGGATCTGCTGTCCTTTCCTAGTTACCTCCCTGCACTCCTCCTCCCTGTCCCTTCTCCCCACCCACCCTCAGGACAGCCTCAGGAGCCTGAGCAGAATCCCCAGACCCACAACAGAAATGCTGAGGAGGAGGAGGAAGGGGCACGATATGGGCCTCCTTCCCTCTTATAGGGACGTCTCCCGGTAACATAATTCCAGCTTCAGGAGGTCCTGACGTGCGGCCCCGAGGACTACAGTACCTTCCAGCAGCACCGTCTCCTTGCCATGCTCCGGGCTTCTGCGCCTAGTGTAGTGACCCATTACGGGTTCCCTCGCAGCCTCCGTGATTCAGAACCTCTCCCAGGTGCGCTTGATCCTCTGAGCGGCAGATCGCGCCGCTGTCCAGGTCTTTACGTCTGGTTCAGGAACATTATTCCCTGTCGCAGGGGGCTGAAAGTGTCCCCCAAGGAAGTTCTCAACTGGTGCCACCATGCAGCCAAGCAGCAACTGCAGGTGCGGGGCTCTGGACCTGTCCATGGGTCAGCCCAAGGCAGGGCTGGAATCCCCGCTTCGCCCCGCACACCTCAGCACCTCCCTCCCTCTGTGATTAGTCACAGCAGAAGTCAGTCACCAACCAGACTTAAGGCGAAACCTGGAGCAAAATTTCCCCAGTGCTTCCACACCGATGAGGAGTCAGCTGACGCCCCGGCCCCTCCCGCTGGGGTTGGGGGGACACCTGTGCCCCGAGCCTGACGTCACTCACCGGCTGGCCCTGGTGGGTGGTGCCAGCCCAGGAACCCTCAGTAACACATTCCCTGCGGTCATCGAGAACTTTCCTCAGGGCGCCCACAGTCCTATCCCATCTTCTCCACCCGCGGCGCCCGCAGCTTCACGCTCTGATCCTCGTTGCGGCTGTGGAAGCGCAGAAACCGCGTGTCGCCCACAAAGGCGCCGCTGAGGATCCCAGGGCTCGCGCGGTGGAGGTGGAGTCCGGTGGCCTCCAAGTACCCAGGAATCCGGGCCTGGACCCTGGGAACGGGCACATTGCGGGCGGGAGAGGCGCAGGGAGCCTAGGACCCCGGCCCACTCCCCTGGGATCCCCATCCTCCCAGTCTCCGGGACGTGCTCGCTCTGCCTCCCCTCAAGGACCCAGCCTCCCGGGCTCCCTCCCACGTCCCATCCCGGCCCTGGAGCCGCTCACTCAAGAGCTTCTTACTGTGTGGGAGGAGCTGGGGAGGGGACAAAGGAACGGGGACCAGGGGAGGGTGGCGTGGGGCATCGGCGCCTGGAGAAATGACCTGAGGGGTCTGCAGACCTCATGTCATGGGGACATGGCCAACGTAAGTAAGAGAACACTGGGAGGTACCTTGGACAGAGTTCCAGGCAGTCACAGCATTTGGGTCTCTGTGTCCTTTCCCTTCATCTCAACCAAAGACCATTTGTGGAGGCTGAAGAACAAAAGACTTTAAATATCAGAAGTGAATCTAGGACCACTGATCCATTGTGGTCAGTAGGCTGGAGCCATGTGGTCCAGCAGTAATGAAGTCTATGAGTCCTTGGTCACCCCAAGGCTCTCCCCAATTGGGAGCTACCTCTCACTGCTGTCAGGGACCCCAGGAGCTGGATATGACCTTCTTTTTTTTTTTTTTTTTTTTTTCATCATTTCTGATAAGAACCTGGAGAGGTCCCAGAGCATATAGACCTTGATCAAAATGGGGCCAGAGTGGAGTCAGGCAAAACTCTGCAATGATTCAGAGGCACCTAAGTGTAAAATAATATCTCAACTCAGAGCTTCCATCAGAGCATCAGGCTCCGTAGTTCCTGTATTTGCACTGTGAGAACTGGGGCTTGATGAGAACAGAAGTAGTTACATGTGCAGAAAAGCATATATAGTTAGAAACCTGGGTCATGATTCAAGGTGTGGGAGGGCCCTGGTCTTTTCCACGGTAGAAAGTGGGGCTTTCTGTCATCTTGGTTCTGATGGGCCAAGTGCAGAAGATAAACCTTCCTGCTTTCGGCTGAGTGACTGATAATAGAAGCTAGAGTTAAGAGAATCAGTGGCAGCCTCTCTCTCTCCATGCCCCAGCCCAGTAAATCTAAGCCAGGACTTGGGGCTCTGGCACTTTCTTCTCACTATACGTTCTCCTTCTCTGGCTCAAAAGAGAACCACATGTAACAGAAACCAAGGGCTACAATTCTCATAGAACCCAGAAAACTGGACTAGGGACCTGGAGAGTCGTGTGCCTGTCATTGCTCCTCCACTCAGGTGCTGTGTGACCTCAGGAGAAGCTCTCTATTCCTAGGGCCTCTTTGATACATCTGTGAATCACGGACAAAATCCTCCATTCTAGCAACAATACTGAAATGCAGGGAGGAACAAGTGATCAATGAGGAGGAAAACAGCAAAGTGATGACATTTACTCCTAGACAAAACTTTTTAGGAGAATGTACCTTAAAGGAAGGAGAAAAACATATAGTACCTGTGATCCCCTGCCAAAAAAAGCCTGTTTAGTTTACTAATTGTAATTGTTCATCATCTTTCTGGAAAGTCTGGGCAAAACTAGCTCCCTCAATATTTCAAATAAATTAAATACAGTCTTTGATTCTATGTCAGTTTAGGTCTACAGCTTTTGCTTTGTGTGAAACCGAAAGAGAATGGGAACGTCTTCATTTTTCTGTGGTGGCCAGGGGACCCTCAGAAGCTTGAAAATGACCCTATATCATCCATTTTCAATTGACTCACTCTATCCTCTCTATCCTTTGGAATCCCAGGTAATTAATACTCTTAAAAGATCTCATGTTCCTAGACATGATAGGTTAGAAAAGGTAATATTTCTGTTTTAATTTGATAGGGCTGCCATAATAATGCACCAAATGCTGGGTGACTTAAGTAATAAATGTTTATTGTCTCACAATTCTGGAGGCTAAAGGTGCAAGGTCAAGGTGCTGCAGAGTTTATTTCTTCTGAGGTCTCTTTCCTTGGCTTGTAGCTGGCCACTTCTTCTGCCTTCTCAAGATAGGGTTTCAACATATGGATTTTGGTGGCATAGATACATGATTCTTCTTCTAATGGTATGGATCATCTTTGGCTGTGGATAGTCTAAAGTCTAAAAGACAGTACATTGCTTTGGCTTAACTGTTTCTCTTGGTTTTCTGAAATTTTGGTCTTACAATAGAAACAAACAAGAAAGAGAACCAAAGTCTAATTCTTCCTGGAAGGTGAACCTCTTCTCTAACTCTGGGTTATCCCAGACACTAAGACGTGGTGCTGCGCAGTTCCCCAAAGTCCTACTCACTCTAATGATTCTGTTTCTGTCTTTTTAACTGGGAAGTAGAGTCTCTCTCAGGAGAGTAACCTCTTCTGATGCTGTATGGGCTTTATTCTCCTTAAACTTAAAGAATGTAAAAGATCTTAATAAAAAGGAAAATATTCGCCAAATTTTTATCACATTCATAATTTTTGTACCTTTTAAAATGCCCCATATTGTGTTGAGTTTATTTTTAAATACGCTTTATTGGTACATAATATTTGTACATATTTATGAGGTACATGTTATCATTTGATACATGCGTAGAATGTGTGTATAATAAGTCAGGATATTTAGGGTATCCATCACCTCAAGTACTTATCATTTCTTTGTGTTGGGAACATTTTAAATTCACTATTATAGCTATTTTGAAATACACATTTTTGTTAACTTTAGTCAGTCTGCTGTGCTATCAAACATTAGAACTTATTTTCTCTATGTAACTGAACATTTGTATCCATTAATCTGCCTCTCAAAATTTTCTCACTCCTCTATTCTTCCCAGTTTCTGGTAACTGTCATTCTACCCTCCCTACCTCCCTGAGGTTAATCTTTTTTTTTTTTTTTTTTTTTTTGGAACGGAATCTCGCTGTGTCTCCCAGGCTGGAGTGCGGTGGCGCGATCTCGGCTCACTGCAAGCTCCGCCTCCCGGGTTCACGCCATTCTCCCGCCTCAGCCTCCCAAGTAGCTGGGACTACAGGCGCCCGCCACCACGCCCGGCTAGTTTTTTTTTTTTTTTCTATTTTTAGTAGAGACGGGGTTTCACCATGTTAGCCAGGATAGTCTCGATCTCCTGACCTTGTGATCCACCCGCCTCGGCCTCCCAAAGTGCTGGGATTACAGGCTTGAGCCACTGCGCCCGGCCGGTTAACCTTTTTAACTCACATATATGAGTGACAACATGTGATATCTGCCTTTCCTTGCTTGGTTTACTTCACCTAAGGTAATGACCTTCAGTTCCACACATATTCTTGAAACTGTCAGGATTTCATTCTTTTTTATGACTGAATCACATTCCATTGTGTATATATACCACCGTTTATTCATTCACCCATTGATGGATTCACCCTTTGATTTCGTATCTTTGCTATGTGCGTAGTGCTTCAATAAACCTAGGGGTGCAGGTACTGTTTTGATAACATTGATTTCTTTTGCTGGATAAATACCCAGGAGCAGAGTTTTGTTGGATCAAATAGTAGTTCTATTTTTTGTTTTTTTGAGAAATCACTATACTGTTTTCCATAACTGTTATACTTATTTACTTTCCCACCAAGTTGTACTACAGTTCCTGTTTCTCCACATGCTCGCCAGCATCTATTACTTTTTCTTACTAATAGCCATTCTAACTAGGATAAGATGATATTTCATTGTAGTTTTGATTTGCATTTTCCTGATATTTAATAATGCTGAGTGTTTTTTGTATACCTGTTAGCCATTTGTATGTCTCCTTTTGTGAAATCTCTATTCAGACCTTCTGTCCACTTTTTAATTGGATTATTTGTGTTTTTTACTGCTGAGTTTTTGAGTTCCTTGTATAGTCTAGATATTAGTTCCTTGTTGGATGAATACATAGCAAGTATTTTCTCTACTCAACAGGTTACCTCTTCATTCTGTTAATTTTTCCATTTGCTGTGTTGAAGCTATTTAGTTAAATATAGTCCTATTTGTCTATTTTTATTTTTGTTGTCTGTGCTTTTGACATGTTAGCCATAAAGTCTTTGCCTAGACACATGTCTTGAGTGTTTCCTGTATGCATTCCCCTAGTCGTTTTACAGTTTGAGGACTTACATTTAAATCTGTAATCCATTTTGAGTTGGTTTTTGTGTGTGGTAAAAGGCGGGGGTCTAGTGGTATTCCTCTGCATCTGGTAGCATTTTCTCAGCTCTATTTAAGAGACTCAATCTTTCCCCATTGTATATTCTCGGTTCCTTCGCCAAAAATGAGTTGGCTATCAATGTATGGATTTATATGTGAGTTCTCTTTTGTGTTCTGTTGGTTTATCTGTTTGTTTTTATGCCAGTACCGTGCTGATTTGGTTACTATAATCTCATAGTATATTTTGAATTCAGGTAGTGTGATGCCTCTAGCTTTGTTCTTTTTGCTTATGATTGTTTTGGCTATTTGGGAAATTTTATGATTCCATATGCATTTCATATTTTTTTCTACTTCTGTGAAGAATGATATTGGTATTTTGATAGGAATGGAATTGAATCTGTCAATTACTTTGAGTAGTATGAACATTTTAACAATATTATTTCTTCCAATTTATGTGCATGAAATATGTTTCTTTTTTTTTTTTCCTTAGAGACAGGATGTCACTGTTTTCTAGGCTGATCTTAAATTCCTGGGCTCAAACAATTATTCTGTCTTATCCTCCCAAAGTGCCAGGATTACAGGTGTGTGTCACCATGCCTGGCTCTTTCAGTTTTGTGTACTCTTCAATTTCTTTCATCAAAGCTTTATAGTTTTTGTTTTATTTCCTGGGATAAATTGATTCTTAGGATTTTATCTTCTTTGTGATTTGTAAATGGTGTTGTTTTCTTGATTTCTTTTTCAGATTGTATGGTGCTGGTATATATAAATGCTATGAAAGTTTTCACATTGATTTTGTATCCTGCAGTTTTACTAAATTTATTAGTTCTAACCATTTATTTGGTGGAATCTTCAGGTTTTTCTGAGTAAAAGATCATGTCATTTGTGAATAAGGGTCAGTTGACTTTCTCCTATGCTATTTGGATGCCCTTTATTTCCTCTTCTTGCCTGATTGCTCTGGCTAGAACTTCTAGCACTACGTGGAATAAAGGTGATGAAAGTGGGAGTCTTTGTCTTGTTCCAGATCTTAGAGGAGAGACTGTAAGTTTGTCTCCATTCAGAATAATGTTAGCTATATATTTGTCATATATGGACATAACATGTTTTATTATTCTTTTGGTGTATTGTTGGATTTGGTTGCTAATATTTTTAATTATTATTTATGTCAGCGACACTGTAATTTTTGTTATAAGCACTTTAAACTTATAAAATGTACATATACCAAAATAATCAGATCTTCATCAAACTTATCAATGAATTCTGACAAATACAGCCATATCACTCTTGCCACTATCAATGTACACAAAGATCCCTTTTTCTCCCTTCAACTCTGCTTCCCTATCCCCAGCAGCCATTGATCTGATGACTATCATGATAGCGTAATTCTTCCTGTTTTAATATTTCACACAAATCTACTCATCCCTTACGGCCTCCCCTGTGCCTGGCTTTTTGCGATTGGGGTAATATCTATGTGATGTATCCATGTTGGTGTACGTATCAGTAGTTCATTTTTATTGCTGATAATATTCCATCGTATGATTTGATCATGATTGTTGCACATTGGCAGTTATTTGATTTTTTGCTATTATAAATAAAGAAACTGTGAACATTCTTATAGACGGATTTTTGACAAAATCTTCATTTCTCTTGAGTAAATACTTAGGAATGGAAATGGTAGCCATATGGTACTAGCTTGTTTAACTTTATTACATCATACAAAACTGATTTTCAAAGTGGCTGTTTTATATTCCTATAGGTAATGGATGAGAGCACAGATTGTTCAACATCCTTGCCAACATTTATAGTTATTAATCATTTTAAAGTTAGCCATTTGAATGGCTGCTTAGTGGTTTCTCACTGTGGTTTTACTTTGTGTTTTTCCCTGAAGACAATTGGCCATTCATATATCTTCTTTTGTAATGTTTCAGATTTCTCTACAGATTGTGGAAAGTGCTAAATAAACATGAGTTCTCTTTCTCTAGTGCTGGACATAAAGCAGAAGGTTCAGAGTCCATCCACACCTCCCAATCTGGCCAAACACACGCCATATTTGCCTCCAGAAGTTCCTGCTCCTTCATCCCTCTTTCACAGTCTATCCACTTCGTTCCGGCTCCAGCTCACACTCCTCCAGGAAATCTGTTATTGTGAAGGTCACTAACATGCTCAGTATTGTCATCTCTCCATCTGTCTTTACTTCTCTGCAACTTTCCTCACACTCAATAAATCCTTTTTTATTTTGCTCAATTTCTATGGATTCACTTCACAAATGTATACTATGAATTAGTTCTAGCTGGAAGAAAAGTTAGAGAATTATAAGAAATATTTGTGAAGCCGCCACTCAGGTTTGTCAATTCGGGACATTTTAACATTATGAGCTATACACAGAAAATAATAGAAATACATGTAGATAGCCCTGATTTTACACAGTTCTGATATGCATGTGTTTCAGTCAATACTGTACTGAGCAAACCAAGAACTGCTGGTGAATGTTTGTCTTGAATTTGATGTATGCCCTTATATTCTTACTAAGTTTTAGAAAAGTCTCTCTGTTTGACATGCTTTCAGTCTTTTTTTTTTTTTTTTTTTTGGAAACAGAGTCTCTGTCTGTCACTTGGGCTGAAATGCAGTGGCATAAACACAGCTCACTTCAGCTTCAACCTGCCAGACTCAAGCAATTCCTCCCACCCTGGCCTCTTGAGTAGCTGGGACTAGAGGTTTGCACCACCATGCCTGGGTAATTTTTGTACATTTTGTAGAGATGGGGTTTTGTCATGTTTCCCAGGCTGGCCTGGAACTCCTGGGGTCAAACAACCTGCTCTCCTTGGCTTCCCAAGGTGCTAGGATTACAGGCGTAGGTCCCCACACCTGGCTTTGCTTTTAAACCTTTTATAAATTGTTTCTTGCTGATCTTATCATTCATTGCTGAGACCAGCTCGGTCGGGGAGACCCCAACCCAGCAGTGCTAGAGGAATTAAAGACACACACAGAAATATGGCATGTGGAGTGGGAGATCAGGGGTCTCACAGCCTTCAGAGCTGACAGCCTCGAACAGAGATTTACCCACATATTTATTGACAGCAAGCCAGTGATAACCATTATTTCTATAGATTATAGATAACTAAATGCATTTCTTACGGGAAATAAAGGGATGGGCCGAAACAAAGGGATGGGCTTTGACTAGCTATCTGCCGCAGGAACATGTCCTTAAGGCACAGATCGCTCATGCTATTGTTTGTGGTTCAGGAACACCTTTAAGCGGTTTTCCGCTCTGGGTGGGCCCGGTGTTCCTTGCCTTCATTCCGGTAAACCCACAACCTTCAGCGTGGGCGTCATGGCCATCATGAACAAGTTACAGTGCTGCAGAGATTTTGTTTATGTCCAGTTTTGGGGCCAGCTTATGGCCAGATTTGGGGGCCTGTTCCCAACAATTCTTTTGCTTGTTTTTTCAGTTAACGTGGTCTATGAGACGAATCAATGTTCAGACAAATAGTTCATTTGTTTTGGTTGCAGTATAGTATTCCATGGCAGGAATGTGTTACAATTTATCTCTTCCCCTTTTCATTGACCTCTACATAGTCTCTAGTAGAGACATTGCTGCAATGAACATGCTGGGACATTGCTTTCTGGTTCCAGGAATATGTGAGCTCCCCTAGGATATTTAAATTTTAAATTTAAATAAATAAATAAAAATTCTACCTCCCCAAAACTCCTCAGGACCCACACGCAGGCACTACAGCAGCGACCGGAGAAGAGGGCCCTGGGAACAGGAAGGACACCACCGCTTGACCTCGGGCACCTGAAGGACAACCTGGAGGGCTCCGGGAACACCACAAAGGTCCAGGCGGAGCCAACCCTCACAGGCCCAGGGAAGGGCAGCGCCACAGGCCAGCAGGACAGGCCCACCGCCGCGGAGAGGGGCTGCCCAAAAGGCAACAGCCACAGGAGATGAGCAGGGGTAGGACTCATCTCCCCAACCCCACCGACGCCACGAGGCAGAGGGCGGGGACAGCGAGGTCGACCGGACTCCGCACCCCTGTCTCCCACGCAGCACCTATGGGCAGGGAGGAGAGACTGTGGGCTGCAGGCAGAACGAGAAGAGGGGTCACGTTAGCCATGTCAGTCCCTCATGTGTGGTACCTCCTGCCCCGCCCGGGAGAACGTGACGTCACCACATCCATCACTTGTTCTCTTTCACTCTTCACATTCCTTCCTCTTCCCGATATATTTATACAGTAATTATGTTTAGTTTGTTGTAACCAAGCAAGTTATAGAGAAACGCCACACTTTGAGACAAATGATGGAGTCCTTTATTAGCCGGAGACCGGGAAGCAGCTAGCGCTCAAAATTCTCTCGGCCCCGAAGAAGGGGCTAGATTTTCTTTTATACTATAGTCTAAATAGGGGAGGGGGATTTAACTGAAGCAATTTTACAGAAGCAGAATAGGCAAAAAAAATTAATTGGTTATAGAAGAAGTTACAAAAAATAAACAGTTCCAGGGGCAGGGGCTTAAACCAATATCATTAAAAGATAAACGCAGGCCCTTTAGGTACCATCCACTGAGCACATTCCCAGGAGCTGCTGGTACAGCCTGCCTCAATATCTTATCAGCAAGTGCATTCCTGGATGTGCTTGGAGTCAGTTTGCACTAGTTATTCCCTTAATGGGGATAAAGGAGGCTGCAAGTGAAGAAACTAAAATGGAGTCAGTCCGGCTGTCTCTCCTGGGAGAGAGTTACTCAGGTAAAAACAAGGCAACGTATCACAAGTTCAGCCATTCCTTATTTCTTTATTTCTTTTTCTGTGACTAATCTTCTCATATGACAACTTGACTACTTTTCACTTGCTTCGTAGTATTTGCTCTTCCTCAAGGTAATACTTGCCTTTGTTTTTGTTTATTTTCTTTTACTTTTTTTTTTTTTCCTGGCTGTGTCACCAGGCTGTGCAGTGGCCCGATCTCGGCTCACTGCACCCTCTGCCTCCCAGGTTCAAGCGATTCTTCTGCCTCAGCTTCTCAAGTAGCTGGGACTACAGGCATGCGCCACAACGCCTGGCTAATTTTTGTATTTTTAGTAGAGACGAGGTTTCACCATGTTGGCTGGGATAGTCTCGATCTCTTGACTTCATGATCCACCCTCCTCGACCTCCCAAAGTGCTGGGATTACAGGCATGAGCCACCTCGCCTGGCCTGTTTATTTTCTAGATAACGCTCATTAATTTAACTTTGATATCTGTTCCATGTCTGTGACTCTTTTAAGAAGTTAGAGACTTTGGACATTCTATTAATTTTACTTTCTTGGAAATGTCCCTCCTGGGCCCTTGTGGTTGCTCCCATCAGGACTGGAGGCTCCTACCTGTGGGGCAGAGTCACCATCCTAGGATGTCCCTCCACCACCATCTGGGGCAGTGCCTTACATGCAGTGGAGCCACCTGGGGTCCTGACAAATGCAGACTGATTCAAGATGTTAAGGCTGGGCCTGTGAGCGTTTCTGTCTAGTTTCATGAGATGCTGATTCTGCTGATTCATGGGTGATAGCTGGGGTAGCAAGGATCTCTCTTTTTGTCTCAAGTTTTCTGTGTCTCTTTTTCATAGTAAGCACATACTAATATATTTTCAATGAATTCATGTGCCTTTTTCCTAAGTTAGTAAGAGAGCTAATTATTTTTTATTGTGCCGAAAACCATATTATGTAAAATTTTGTATCATAGCCATTTTAAGTATAGAGTACTATCATATTAACTGTAAGCCCATTGTTATGCAACAGATCTCTAGAACGTTTCATTTTGCAAAACTGAAACTCTATGCCTCAAAACTCCTCATGAATCCCCAACTGAACCCCTGGCAGCCGCCATTCTACTTTCAGGTTCTAAGAGTTTAGATGCCTCATATAACTGGAATTGTGCAGTATTGGGATTTCCTTATGATTGGCTTATTTCACTTAGCATCGTTCTCCAGGTTCATCCATGTTGTGGCATATAACAGAATTTCGTTCTTTTTAAGGTTGAATCATATTCCGTTGTCTACACAGACCACATATTTTTCATCTATGCAGGTGTTGATGGCTGCTTTGTTTGCTTCCTTGTCTTGGCTATGGTGAGTAATACTGCTGTGAATATGGGTATGCAATGTTTTCCGTTTTCACACCTTTCTCATTTTGGTGGAATTAATGTTTTTGTAGCTACTTGTGACAGCACATATTTAAAGTATGTTTGCATGTTTCAATGTGTCCATTGTTGTTTTGATTCTCTCCTGGAAGAGGATGGAAATGTATGAAGGTGCTGTTTGGCACAGCATTTAATGGTGAAGAAAGTGTAATTGACCACTGCTGGGTCTCAGCATCCTGCAATTTCAGAACTACTGTGAATACAAAAAGAATAAAAAACAGTGCTGTCCAGAAAGGGGGAGTCATCCCTAAATATGGTGGCCCTGGGACAACTGGCCTCCCTGCCCGGCCTCTTCCATGGGGGCCCTTTTCTGCAGTGACTGGGGTTTCTTCCCATTTCACTCTACCCCAATTCCTGACCCAAGAGACAAGGCATGTCTGCAGCTGTGCCCACACTTGGAGTGTATCAGTACATTATAAACACTGGCTCAGTGGTATCAGTACATTATAAACTTTGGCTTATCGTGGGTTATTTTATTATTTATTAAGTGTGTATTTTGATTTCACTTTACTGACAACACAATAAACCAGGACAGTCTAGTGATGGCATCCTCTTTCTTATGTAAAAAAGCACCTTTGAGGAACGTGAGAAGGGGACAGTTTTCACCAGAGTTGGTTAAGGGAGAGCCATTTGGGCTGGGCAGGAGGATTTTTACCTGGAACCTGTGCGATGAGCTGTGACATCCCTCTCCCCACCTTCAGTCTCAGCCCCAGCATCCACCTCCTGGGCGCAGAAGCAGTGCAGTGACGCCACCTGGTGGTCTGTGCTCTTCCAATCCCAGATCAAGCACAGCCCTGAAATCCACCTGTCCCTCCTCTGTGCCAGGGTTTCTTCACTGGACACCAACAGAGTCAACTTTCCTGTAAAGCAGAACGAGCATGAGATGGGGCCATGTTAGAGGAGGAATGGTGTCATCTCCACCTCTGGAGAGATCCCCGTCACCCTGTTCAGGGGAAGGACCAAGCCTCAGTCCCACGCAGAGACGAGGCTCTGGCTGTAACTGCGCCTGTGGAGAGGTGAGGACCTGTTCCCTCTATGCTGATGGCCAAAGCCTACAGACTGGGGCCAGACTTCCCCTCAGCTGTGTCCTATCAGGGTCATCCAGGCCTCAAGGAATAGATCATGGACATTGCCTCCAGTGATGGGGAGCTGGGTGCACACTCAGAAATGAGGTAGTCCTGGCAGGGGTCCTGGGGCTGCCAGTTGTTCTGGTGCTCAGTGTCCAGGGAGGAGGATGGGGTGGACGCTTTGTGCAGAACAGAAACCATGCCCCATAACTTATTTTACTCTGCATTGGCCTTTTTATCATAAAATAAAACACAGGTAACATAAAAGAAAAAAGATCATAAAATGGTGACCTTTAATCAAAGGTAAACACCCTTTAACCATCAGAGAGGGAGAAGTTTGGCAGCTGACCTAGAAGCCCCATTAATTGCCCCAGCTCAACAATAAACTCTTCCCCTTTTCAAATAAAAATCAATCACATCCTGACTTTTATGGTCATCGCTCCTTTTTCTATTTAATATTTTCATCATTCAAAATTATAGTTTAGTTTTACCTTTAAAATATGTTTTGTGTTCTCATTTGTTCTATAGGTTCCTCCTTGAAATTTATATTGTATGGTAAGGTTTCCTATTGTTAGAATTTTGTGGTTGCATGCCAAGGTGTGGTTTGACATTTATCTCTATTACCTGTACTTTCTATAAATTGGTAGTTTGGTATACAGGCTTGTGCATATTCAGGTTTTTTTCTGTAAGTATTGATGGTTCAGTAAAAGGAAAATAAATCTTGGGGCCCCAAAATTACTAAGCTAAAAGGGAAAAGTCAAGCGGGGAAATGCTCAGGGCAAACCTGCCTCCCGTCTATTCAACGTCACCCCTCTGCTCACTGAGATAAAGTCATGTCTGATTGCCTCCTTTGGAGAGGCTAATCAGAAACTCAAAAGACTGCAACCATTTGTCTCTCATCTACCCGTGACCTGGAAGCTCCCTCCTTGCTTTGAGTTGTCCCGCCTTTCCGGGTGGAATCAATGTTCAGCTTACATATGTTGGTCAATGTCTCGGGTCTCCCTAAAATATATAAAACCAAGTTGTGCTCTGACCACCTAGGGCACATGTCGTCAGGACCTCCTGAGGCTGTGACATGGGCATGTATCCTCAACCTTGGCCAAAGAAACTTTCTAAAACTGAGATCTGTCTCAGATTTTCAGGATTCACAGTACAATATCGTGTTTTTCATCAAGAAGAATAATGTAATACTGGTGAATTCTTTTCTTGTGATGTTAATTGCCATTGCTGTTCAATGGCGAAATCTGTTAGTTCACTGTGGATTGCAAAAGGGTTATTTCTTTCATGTATTAGCTGAATAATTTGTAGAATAAGAGATTTACCCCCGTCTATTATTTGTCGGTTCCATAGACACTTGTGTTTTGAGAGACTAAACCAAGCATCCACTCACCTACTACCCAGCAATTGCACTCTTGGTTATATACCAATAGAAATGCATGCATTTGTGTCCCAAAATATGTGAAAATATTATTTATAGCAGCACAATTTGTAAAATCTGGATATACCACATGTTTATTAACAGTGGAGAGGTAAGAAGAGTGAGTTATTTATAAAATGTTGCACTGACAGCCATAGGTGTGAATAGGCTACAATCACACACAGCAAGACCCGGGACATGAGGGTGACTGTATTCAGAACTGATGGATCTCATCTATGGTGTTAGAAATGAAGAAAGTGGCTGCTTTAGCATAAGGGATGGTGATTTATGATCAAGTAGAACCTAAGGGTGTTTCCTGGAGGCTGGAAATACTGTACCTTGATGTGAGTGTTGTTTACTCAACGGTTCACTTTATGAAAATCCATGGCACACTCAAGGTTTCTCCACCTCTCTCCATGCATGTTGTCCTTCATTCCAGTATACATTTCTGATGTTTTGAAACAATCCTCTATAAGCTAATATAGAATCTCCCTTGCTGGAAGTCCTTAGAAATGCTGCATTGAACAAATCAGTGCAGTTATTAGAAATCCCAGGAAATAGATGCCTGTGACTCAGATATAAAGAGGAGAGCCTACAACAAGAGTAGTAGGCTTGGGAGCTGACACAAGTACAGCTTTGGTAACGGCTGTTGAACCAGGAACTAGAAATCAAATCCCAAATAGGCCCATGGAAGGTGGGGGGTGTGAAATGATGCCCCAATAGTGCATGAGTGAATGACCATGGGCAGTGGCTCATGGGTCAGCTTGCCAGTCAGGAACTTGGGAAAAATAAAGATGGAAAAATTAGGGGGTAGAGTAGAGGGGTCTGCATACACCTCTTGCTATGTAGAGAGCATGTGATGATAGTGATTGCACGTGGATGCCCAACAGACGGGCTCCAAGGGGCTGGGGCTCCCTGTAATCAGGTGGGCAAGATGGCTTGATGGACGATGCTACTCAGCCGCACAGGGCTTGCTCATGGAGTCTGTGCACAAAGTGGCCGTGGTGGCTGGGATGGATACTGCATGGGCACAGCAACTGACTCGACTCACCAAGGCTGACCTGACAGCTGCCACTGCTGAGAACCCAGCCTGCCAAAAGCAGCTGTTCATTGAACAGAGAAATAAAACAGGCAATGTTAATTAACAAGACAGTGTCATAACAGACAAATATACCACTGCAGATATAGGAGAGATTTAAATAGTCTTGAAACTGAAAAAAATTTTGTCAACAGAAAGACTCACTATAAGTAAACAAGTTAAAACAATTGTAAGTATTCTATTTCCCTTCAAACATATCCAGTTTTGTAAGTACACTCATATATCAAAAATATACTGGACTTACATAAAATATTAAAGATATGTAGGGAAACGTAGGAAAATCCAAACAACTCAAATTTTATTAGGCATGAATAACATTGATTCTAGAATCAGTTAGGAAATCAATAAGGAAAGATTATTGTAGGAAAATCACTTTTATGTAATTATGTGTGAAAATCCTGAGAAAAATATTAGTAGACTATATCTACCTGTGTGCAATGAACAGATTATCTTGACCAAGTTGTGTATCCCAAGAATGCAATAATATATAAACTGTAAATCTTTTAATGCATTTCACCACTTAAAGAATTAAAAAGCAGAGATGACCATATTTTAGTAGATGAAGAAATTACTGTAAAAGAAATTCAACCTTCCATCTGACCCACATTTCTTCAGTCATCTCTACTTTTAAGAATTCATGATCAGATTGGGTTCACCCAGAAAATCCAAGATAATCTCCCCAAATAAAGGTCCATCCTGTTAATCATATTGGTAAATTCTCTTTTGTTGTGTAAGGTAACATATCTAAAGATGATGAGGCTTAGGGCTTGGAGATATTTGTGGGGCCATTATTTTAGATTTCACAGTGTACATGGTGGTCAAATGAGATTTAACATTAGTCTAGTCAAATTCCTACACATCAAAAAGTGAGTAAATGTATGAGGCATTCCATAAAAAGGTTATGGGTAAAGATGAAGCGAATGTATACACAGCACTGTGAATGAAGAGATCCACGTTTACTCAGGCTGCACTGGAACTTCAGATGTTAAAGGGAAACGATCATCTTAAAAGTAGCCACAGAAGAAACACAGATCATCTAAGAAGCAACTGGTTTAAGATGTAATTGATTTTTCCCTGTCAGCCACAGCAACCAGAAGAGACATAATGATCAAGAGCTGAGAGAAAACCAATATCCAACCAGAAGTTTGTGGCTAGCAAATCTCTCTTTAAGGAATAAGAGTAAAACAAAATATCATCGTATAAATGAAACTGTTGGACTGTCTCCAAAATGCCCAGTCTAAAAATATTTACAAAGACAGAGAAATATATAAGAAAGAAACAGAGAAAGAAAGCAGAAATTTTAATTTGTAATCATTGGTACCTGTCAGTAGTCATTATAAAATATTAATAATGTAGCATTCAAAGGAAAAAATAATATAAAATACTGTAACATGTTGTGTTATGATTTCCTTACCGGTATTCCAATCCCCCACCTGTGCCATCTACGAGGTCCAACGAATTTGATTCTTTTTTCTGAGATCAACTCCGTAGAGTACAGCCCCAAGAACAAGTTAGGTGCTTGATGAATTTTGACCATATGAATAACTTTCTTGAAAGTACTTAGCAGATAAGGAATGTGATGCATAAGCACAATTCAAAAGTGGCTGAGGAGTGACACAAGAGAACATAGTGGCATAAGAACTCCAAGGACCCCCTCCACAGCGGCAATGTGCTTGTTGAAACACCAGTATTAAAAACTCTCGATGAGAGCTGTGATTGGATTTAGTGTTGATACATTTTTTAAAATTGTGGTAAAACAAACATACTGTCATGGGCGTCCGTGTGAAGAGACCACCAAACAGACTTTGTGTGAGCAACATGACTGTTTATTTCACCTGGGTGCAGGCGGGCTGAGTCCGAAAAAGGAGTCAGCGAAGGGAGATAAGGGTGGGGCGGTTTTATAGGATTTGGGTAGGTAAAGGAAAATTACAGTCAAAGGGGGGTTGTTCTCTGGTGGGCAGGAGTAGGGGTCACAAGGTGCTTAGTAGGGGAGCTTTTTGAGTCGGGATGAGCCAGGAAAAGGATTTTCACAAAGTAATGTCATCACTTAAGGCAAGGACTGGCCATTTTCACTTCTTTTGTGGTGGAATGTCATCAGTTAAGGTGGGGCAGGGCATTTTCACTTCTTTTGTGATTCTTCAGTTACTTCAGGCCATCTGGGCATATACGTGCAAGTCACAGGGGATGCGATGGCTTGGCTTGGGCTCAGAGACCTGACACATAATATATAATTTACCATCCAACTATTTTTTCAGTGTACAGTTTGGTGGCATTAAACACATTTACAGTGTTATGTAACCACCACCAATATCCATTTCCAGAACACTTTCATCTTCCCAAACAGAAACCGTACCTGTTAAAGCATAACTGCCCATTCCCTGGTAACCTCTATTCTGCTTTCCGTTTCTATGAATTAGCTTATTCTAGCTACCTCATATAAGAAAAATATCATATTTGTTTTTTTTATTTCTGGCTTATTTCACTTACAGTGCTTTCAAGGTTCATTCAATCAGAATTTTATTCACTTTTAAGGCTGAATAATATTCCATGTGTGTGTGCACCATGGGCTGTTTATCCAGTCATCCTCAACGGACACTTGTTTGCTTCCACTTTTTGGGTATTGGGAATAGTGCTGCTATGGGCCTGAGTGTGCAAATATCTGTGTGAGGTCCTGCTTTCAATTCTTTTGATGATATGCCCAAAAGTGGAATTGTTGTCTCATACAGTAATTCTAGTTTTACTTTCTTGAGGAAACAGTATACTGTTTTCCATGGTGGCTGCACCACTGTTCACTCTCACCAGCAGTGTGCAAGTGTTCCCATTTCTCCATATCTTCACCAACACTTGGCCTAGTGAAGTTTACCACATTTTTATGTCCTTATTGGAATTCCTTATTTTTATGTCCTTATTGTATATCTTCTTTGGATAATTGTCTATTCATGTATTTCACCAATTTTTGAATGAGATTGTTTTGCTATTGTTGAATTATAGTCCTTTACATATTCTGGATATTAATTCTTTATCAGATATATGATTGGCAAATAGTTTCTCCTATTCTGTGCATTTTCTTTTGCCTCTTTTAATAGTATCTGTTTTAATTTAATTTAATTTAGGAGAGCTAAATAATTAAACATGAGGCCAAAGTACATAAGAAAGCGGCACTCTTTTATTGCAAATATGCACACACTCTCGGGCAAGGTTCTCTGGTCCTCAGTTGTGGGGGGCCAGGGAAGTCACCCCGGCGCTCTTGGGTGATGTTCTCCTGTCCACGAATGCGGGGGCTGAAGAAGTCACACGGGTTCCTGCCGGCGGCGGACCTTTAAGCATTGGTACTGGAAGGGGGAGGGCAGTGGGCGAGATAAGGGCGTGATAGGGGCGTCTCTATAGGCGTGGCCGGGTAAGTTTCGATCTCTTCGGATTGACATCACCTGGCGCATGCTCGGTTGATCTGCATCTTCCCGCGTGCGGGAAAGTTGGTGATGAAGAACCCGGAAGCAACATGGATTGTGCCTTCTTGTTCACCTTCCTCCATCTTGTCCTTTCTCCCTCNGAGGGAGAAAGGACAAGATGGAGGAAGGTGAACAAGAAGGCACAATCCATGTTGCTTCCGGGTTCTTCATCACCAACTTTCCCGCACGCGGGAAGATGCAGATCAACCGAGCATGCGCCAGGTGATGTCAATCCGAAGAGATCGAAACTTACCCGGCCACGCCTATAGAGACGCCCCTATCACGCCCTTATCTCGCCCACTGCCCTCCCCCTTCCAGTACCAATGCTTAAAGGTCCGCCGCCGGCAGGAACCCGTGTGACTTCTTCAGCCCCCGCATTCGTGGACAGGAGAACATCACCCAAGAGCGCCGGGGTGACTTCCCTGGCCCCCCACAACTGAGGACCAGAGAACCTTGCCCGAGAGTGTGTGCATATTTGCAATAAAAGAGTGCCGCTTTCTTATGTACTTTGGCCTCATGTTTAATTATTTAGCTCTCCTAAATTAAATTAAATTAAAACAGATACTATTAAAAGAGGCAAAAGAAAATGCACAGAATAGGAGAAACTATTTGCCAATCATATATCTGATAAAGAATTAATATCCAGAATATGTAAAGGACTATAATTCAACAATAGCAAAACAATCTCATTCAAAAATTGGTGAAATACATGAATAGACAATTATCCAAAGAAGATATACAATAAGGACATAAAAATAAGGAATTCCAATAAGGACATAAAAATGTGGTAAACTTCACTAGGCCAAGTGTTGGTGAAGATATGGAGAAATGGGAACACTTGCACACTGCTGGTGAGAGTGAACAGTGGTGCAGCCACCATGGAAAACAGTATACTGTTTCCTCAAGAAAGTAAAACTAGAATTACTGTATGAGACAACAATTCCACTTTTGGGCATATCATCAAAAGAATTGAAAGCAGGACCTCACACAGATATTTGCACACTCAGGCCCATAGCAGCACTATTCCCAATACCCAAAAAGTGGAAGCAAACAAGTGTCCGTTGAGGATGACTGGATAAACAGCCCATGGTGCACACACACATGGAATATTATTCAGCCTTAAAAGTGAATAAAATTCTGATTGAATGAACCTTGAAAGCACTGTAAGTGAAATAAGCCAGAAATAAAAAAAACAAATATGATATTTTTCTTATATGAGGTAGCTAGAATAAGCTAATTCATAGAAACGGAAAGCAGAATAGAGGTTACCAGGGAATGGGCAGTTATGCTTTAACAGGTACGGTTTCTGTTTGGGAAGATGAAAGTGTTCTGGAAATGGATATTGGTGGTGGTTACATAACACTGTAAATGTGTTTAATGCCACCAAACTGTACACTGAAAAAATAGTTGGATGGTAAATTATATATTATGTGTCAGGTCTCTGAGCCCAAGCCAAGCCATCGCATCCCCTGTGACTTGCACGTATATGCCCAGATGGCCTGAAGTAACTGAAGAATCACAAAAGAAGTGAAAATGCCCTGCCCCACCTTAACTGATGACATTCCACCACAAAAGAAGTGAAAATGGCCAGTCCTTGCCTTAAGTGATGACATTACTTTGTGAAAATCCTTTTCCTGGCTCATCCCGACTCAAAAAGCTCCCCTACTAAGCACCTTGTGACCCCTACTCCTGCCCACCAGAGAACAACCCCCCTTTGACTGTAATTTTCCTTTACCTACCCAAATCCTATAAAACCGCCCCACCCTTATCTCCCTTCGCTGACTCCTTTTTCGGACTCAGCCCGCCTGCACCCAGGTGAAATAAACAGTCATGTTGCTCACACAAAGTCTGTTTGGTGGTCTCTTCACACGGACGCCCATGACAGTATGTTTGTTTTACCACAATTTTAAAAAATGTATCAACACTAAATCCAATCACAGCTCTCATCGAGAGTTTTTAATACTGGTGTTTCAACAAGCACATTGCCGCTGTGGAGGGGGTCCTTGGAGTTCTTATGCCACTATGTTCTCTTGTGTCACTCCTCAGCCACTTTTGAATTGTGCTTATGCATCACATTCCTTATCTGCTAAGTACTTTCAAGAAAGTTATTCATATGGTCAAAATTCATCAAGCACCTAACTTGTTCTTGGGGCTGTACTCTACGGAGTTGATCTCAGAAAAAAGAATCAATTTCGTTGGACCTCGTAGATGGCACAGGTGGGGGATTGGAATACCGGTAAGGAAATCATAACACAACATGTTACAGTATTTTATATTATTTTTTCCTTTGAATGCTACATTATTAATATTTTATAATGACTACTGACAGGTACCAATGATTACAAATTAAAATTTCTGCTTTCTTTCTCTGTTTCTTTCTTATATATTTCTCTGTCTTTGTAAATATTTTTAGACTGGGCATTTTGGAGACAGTCCAACAGTTTCATTTATACGATGATATTTTGTTTTACTCTTATTCCTTAAAGAGAGATTTGCTAGCCACAAACTTCTGGTTGGATATTGGTTTTCTCTCAGCTCTTGATCATTATGTCTCTTCTGGTTGCTGTGGCTGACAGGGAAAAATCAATTACATCTTAAACCAGTTGCTTCTTAGATGATCTGTGTTTCTTCTGTGGCTACTTTTAAGATGATCGTTTCCCTTTAACATCTGAAGTTCCAGTGCAGCCTGAGTAAACGTGGATCTCTTCATTCACAGTGCTGTGTATACATTCGCTTCATCTTTACCCATAACCTTTTTATGGAATGCCTCATACATTTACTCACTTTTTGATGTGTAGGAATTTGACTAGACTAATGTTAAATCTCATTTGACCACCATGTACACTGTGAAATCTAAAATAATGGCCCCACAAATATCTCCAAGCCCTAAGCCTCATCATCTTTAGATATGTTACCTTACACAACAAAAGAGAATTTACCAATATGATTAACAGGATGGACCTTTATTTGGGGAGATTATCTTGGATTTTCTGGGTGAACCCAATCTGATCATGAATTCTTAAAAGTAGAGATGACTGAAGAAATGTGGGTCAGATGGAAGGTTGAATTTCTTTTACAGTAATTTCTTCATCTACTAAAATATGGTCATCTCTGCTTTTTAATTCTTTAAGTGGTGAAATGCATTAAAAGATTTACAGTTTATATATTATTGCATTCTTGGGATACACAACTTGGTCAAGATAATCTGTTCATTGCACACAGGTAGATATAGTCTACTAATATTTTTCTCAGGATTTTCACACATAATTACATAAAAGTGATTTTCCTACAATAATCTTTCCTTATTGATTTCCTAACTGATTCTAGAATCAATGTTATTCATGCCTAATAAAATTTGAGTTGTTTGGATTTTCCTACGTTTCCCTACATATCTTTAATATTTTATGTAAGTCCAGTATATTTTTGATATATGAGTGTACTTACAAAACTGGATATGTTTGAAGGGAAATAGAATACTTACAATTGTTTTAACTTGTTTACTTATAGTAAGTCTTTCTGTTGACAAAATTTTTTTCAGTTTCAAGACTATTTAAATCTCTCCTATATCTGCAGTGGTATATTTGTCTGTTATGACACTGTCTTGTTAATTAACATTGCCTGTTTTATTTCTCTGTTCAATGAACAGCTGCTTTTGGCAGGCTGGGTTCTCAGCAGTGGCAGCTGTCAGGTCAGCCTTGGTGAGTCGAGTCAGTTGCTGTGCCCATGCAGTATCCATCCCAGCCACCACGGCCACTTTGTGCACAGACTCCATGAGCAAGCCCTGTGCGGCTGAGTAGCATCGTCCATCAAGCCATCTTGCCCACCTGATTACAGGGAGCCCCAGCCCCTTGGAGCCCGTCTGTTGGGCATCCACGTGCAATCACTATCATCACATGCTCTCTACATAGCAAGAGGTGTATGCAGACCCCTCTACTCTACCCCCTAATTTTTCCATCTTTATTTTTCCCAAGTTCCTGACTGGCAAGCTGACCCATGAGCCACTGCCCATGGTCATTCACTCATGCACTATTGGGGCATCATTTCACACCCCCCAACTTCCATGGGCCTATTTGGGATTTGATTTCTAGTTCCTGGTTCAACAGCCGTTACCAAAGCTGTACTTGTGTCAGCTCCCAAGCCTACTACTCTTGTTGTAGGCTCTCCTCTTTATATCTGAGTCACAGGCATCTATTTCCTGGGATTTCTAATAACTGCACTGATTTGTTCAATGCAGCATTTCTAAGGACTTCCAGCAAGGGAGATTCTATATTAGCTTATAGAGGATTGTTTCAAAACATCAGAAATGTATACTGGAATGAAGGACAACATGCATGGAGAGAGGTGGAGAAACCTTGAGTGTGCCATGGATTTTCATAAAGTGAACAGTTGAGTAAACAACACTCACATCAAGGTACAGTATTTCCAGCCTCCAGGAAACACCCTTAGGTTCTACTTGATCATAAATCACCATCCCTTATGCTAAAGCAGCCACTTTCTTCATTTCTAACACCATAGATGAGATCCATCAGTTCTGAATACAGTCACCCTCATGTCCCGGGTCTTGCTGTGTGTGATTGTAGCCTATTCACACCTATGGCTGTCAGTGCAACATTTTATAAATAACTCACTCTTCTTACCTCTCCACTGTTAATAAACATGTGGTATATCCAGATTTTACAAATTGTGCTGCTATAAATAATATTTTCACATATTTTGGGACACAAATGCATGCATTTCTATTGGTATATAACCAAGAGTGCAATTGCTGGGTAGTAGGTGAGTGGATGCTTGGTTTAGTCTCTCAAAACACAAGTGTCTATGGAACCGACAAATAATAGATGGGGGTAAATCTCTTATTCTACAAATTATTCAGCTAATACATGAAAGAAATAACCCTTTTGCAATCCACAGTGAACTAACAGATTTCGCCATTGAACAGCAATGGCAATTAACATCACAAGAAAAGAATTAACCAGTATTACATTATTCTTCTTGATGAAAAACACGATATTGTACTGTGAATCCTGAAAATCTGAGACAGATCTCAGTTTTAGAAAGTTTCTTTGGCCAAGGTTGAGGATACATGCCCATGTCACAGCCTCAGGAGGTCCTGACGACATGTGCCCTAGGTGGTCAGAGCACAACTTGGTTTTATATATTTTAGGGAGACCCGAGACATTGACCAACATATGTAAGCTGAACATTGATTCCACCCGGAAAGGCGGGACAACTCAAAGCAAGGAGGGAGCTTCCAGGTCACGGGTAGATGAGAGACAAATGGTTGCAGTCTTTTGAGTTTCTGATTAGCCTCTCCAAAGGAGGCAATCAGACATGACTTTATCTCAGTGAGCAGAGGGGTGACGTTGAATAGACGGGAGGCAGGTTTGCCCTGAGCATTTCCCCGCTTGACTTTTCCCTTTTAGCTTAGTAATTTTGGGGCCCCAAGATTTATTTTCCTTTTACTGAACCATCAATACTTACAGAAAAAAACCTGAATATGCACAAGCCTGTATACCAAACTACCAATTTATAGAAAGTACAGGTAATAGAGATAAATGTCAAACCACACCTTGGCATGCAACCACAAAATTCTAACAATAGGAAACCTTACCATACAATATAAATTTCAAGGAGGAACCTATAGAACAAATGAGAACACAAAACATATTTTAAAGGTAAAACTAAACTATAATTTTGAATGATGAAAATATTAAATAGAAAAAGGAGCGATGACCATAAAAGTCAGGATGTGATTGATTTTTATTTGAAAAGGGGAAGAGTTTATTGTTGAGCTGGGGCAATTAATGGGGCTTCTAGGTCAGCTGCCAAACTTCTCCCTCTCTGATGGTTAAAGGGTGTTTACCTTTGATTAAAGGTCACCATTTTATGATCTTTTTTCTTTTATGTTACCTGTGTTTTATTTTATGATAAAAAGGCCAATGCAGAGTAAAATAAGTTATGGGGCATGGTTTCTGTTCTGCACAAAGCGTCCACCCCATCCTCCTCCCTGGACACTGAGCACCAGAACAACTGGCAGCCCCAGGACCCCTGCCAGGACTACCTCATTTCTGAGTGTGCACCCAGCTCCCCATCACTGGAGGCAATGTCCATGATCTATTCCTTGAGGCCTGGATGACCCTGATAGGACACAGCTGAGGGGAAGTCTGGCCCCAGTCTGTAGGCTTTGGCCATCAGCATAGAGGGAACAGGTCCTCACCTCTCCACAGGCGCAGTTACAGCCAGAGCCTCGTCTCTGCGTGGGACTGAGGCTTGGTCCTTCCCCTGAACAGGGTGACGGGGATCTCTCCAGAGGTGGAGATGACACCATTCCTCCTCTAACATGGCCCCATCTCATGCTCGTTCTGCTTTACAGGAAAGTTGACTCTGTTGGTGTCCAGTGAAGAAACCCTGGCACAGAGGAGGGACAGGTGGATTTCAGGGCTGTGCTTGATCTGGGATTGGAAGAGCACAGACCACCAGGTGGCGTCACTGCACTGCTTCTGCGCCCAGGAGGTGGATGCTGGGGCTGAGACTGAAGGTGGGGAGAGGGATGTCACAGCTCATCGCACAGGTTCCAGGTAAAAATCCTCCTGCCCAGCCCAAATGGCTCTCCCTTAACCAACTCTGGTGAAAACTGTCCCCTTCTCACGTTCCTCAAAGGTGCTTTTTTACATAAGAAAGAGGATGCCATCACTAGACTGTCCTGGTTTATTGTGTTGTCAGTAAAGTGAAATCAAAATACACACTTAATAAATAATAAAATAACCCACGATAAGCCAAAGTTTATAATGTACTGATACCACTGAGCCAGTGTTTATAATGTACTGATACACTCCAAGTGTGGGCACAGCTGCAGACATGCCTTGTCTCTTGGGTCAGGACACAGGATAGAGTGAAATGGGAAGAAACCCCAGTCACTGCAGAAAAGGGCCCCCATGGAAGAGGCCGGGCAGGGAGGCCAGTTGTCCCAGGGCCACCATATTTAGGGATGACTCCCCCTTTCTGGACAGCACTGTTTTTTATTCTTTTTGTATTCACAGTAGTTCTGAAATTGCAGGATGCTGAGACCCAGCAGTGGTCAATTACACTTTCTTCACCATTAAATGCTGTGCCAAACAGCACCTTCATACATTTCCATCCTCTTCCAGGAGAGAATCAAAACAACAATGGACACATTGAAACATGCAAACATACTTTAAATATGTGCTGTCACAAGTAGCTACAAAAACATTAATTCCACCAAAATGAGAAAGGTGTGAAAACGGAAAACATTGCATACCCATATTCACAGCAGTATTACTCACCATAGCCAAGACAAGGAAGCAAACAAAGCAGCCATCAACACCTGCATAGATGAAAAATATGTGGTCTGTGTAGACAACGGAATATGATTCAACCTTAAAAAGAACGAAATTCTGTTATATGCCACAACATGGATGAACCTGGAGAACGATGCTAAGTGAAATAAGCCAATCATAAGGAAATCCCAATACTGCACAATTCCAGTTATATGAGGCATCTAAACTCTTAGAACCTGAAAGTAGAATGGCGGCTGCCAGGGGTTCAGTTGGGGATTCATGAGGAGTTTTGAGGCATAGAGTTTCAGTTTTGCAAAATGAAACGTTCTAGAGATCTGTTGCATAACAATGGGCTTACAGTTAATATGATAGTACTCTATACTTAAAATGGCTATGATACAAAATTTTACATAATATGGTTTTCGGCACAATAAAAAATAATTAGCTCTCTTACTAACTTAGGAAAAAGGCACATGAATTCATTGAAAATATATTAGTATGTGCTTACTATGAAAAAGAGACACAGAAAACTTGAGACAAAAAGAGAGATCCTTGCTACCCCAGCTATCACCCATGAATCAGCAGAATCAGCATCTCATGAAACTAGACAGAAACGCTCACAGGCCCAGCCTTAACATCTTGAATCAGTCTGCATTTGGAAGGACCCCAGGTGGCTCCACTGCATGTAAGGCACTGCCCCAGATGGTGGTGGAGGGACATCCTAGGATGGTGACTCTGCCCCACAGGTAGGAGCCTCCAGTCCTGATGGGAGCAACCACAAGGGCCCAGGAGGGACATTTCCAAGAAAGTAAAATTAATAGAATGTCCAAAGTCTCTAACTTCTTAAAAGAGTCACAGACATGGAACAGATATCAAAGTTAAATTAATGAGCGTTATCTAGAAAATAAACAGGCCAGGCGAGGTGGCTCATGCCTGTAATCCCAGCACTTTGGGAGGTCGAGGAGGGTGGATCATGAAGTCAAGAGATCGAGACTATCCCAGCCAACATGGTGAAACCTCGTCTCTACTAAAAATACAAAAATTAGCCAGGCGTTGTGGCGCATGCCTGTAGTCCCAGCTACTTGAGAAGCTGAGGCAGAAGAATCGCTTGAACCTGGGAGGCAGAGGGTGCAGTGAGCCGAGATCGGGCCACTGCACAGCCTGGTGACACAGCCAGGAAAAAAAAAAAAAGTAAAAGAAAATAAACAAAAACAAAGGCAAGTATTACCTTGAGGAAGAGCAAATACTACGAAGCAAGTGAAAAGTAGTCAAGTTGTCATATGAGAAGATTAGTCACAGAAAAAGAAATAAAGAAATAAGGAATGGCTGAACTTGTGATACGTTGCCTTGTTTTTACCTGAGTAACTCTCTCCCAGGAGAGACAGCCGGACTGACTCCATTTTAGTTTCTTCACTTGCAGCCTCCTTTATCCCCATTAAGGGAATAACTAGTGCAAACTGACTCCAAGCACATCCAGGAATGCACTTGCTGATAAGATATTGAGGCAGGCTGTACCAGCAGCTCCTGGGAATGTGCTCAGTGGATGGTACCTAAAGGGCCTGCGTTTATCTTTTAATGATATTGGTTTAAGCCCCTGCCCCTGGAACTGTTTATTTTTTGTAACTTCTTCTATAACCAATTAATTTTTTTTGCCTATTCTGCTTCTGTAAAATTGCTTCAGTTAAATCCCCCTCCCCTATTTAGACTATAGTATAAAAGAAAATCTAGCCCCTTCTTCGGGGCCGAGAGAATTTTGAGCGCTAGCTGCTTCCCGGTCTCCGGCTAATAAAGGACTCCATCATTTGTCTCAAAGTGTGGCGTTTCTCTATAACTTGCTTGGTTACAACAAACTAAACATAATTACTGTATAAATATATCGGGAAGAGGAAGGAATGTGAAGAGTGAAAGAGAACAAGTGATGGATGTGGTGACGTCACGTTCTCCCGGGCGGGGCAGGAGGTACCACACATGAGGGACTGACATGGCTAACGTGACCCCTCTTCTCGTTCTGCCTGCAGCCCACAGTCTCTCCTCCCTGCCCATAGGTGCTGCGTGGGAGACAGGGGTGCGGAGTCCGGTCGACCTCGCTGTCCCCGCCCTCTGCCTCGTGGCGTCGGTGGGGTTGGGGAGATGAGTCCTACCCCTGCTCATCTCCTGTGGCTGTTGCCTTTTGGGCAGCCCCTCTCCGCGGCGGTGGGCCTGTCCTGCTGGCCTGTGGCGCTGCCCTTCCCTGGGCCTGTGAGGGTTGGCTCCGCCTGGACCTTTGTGGTGTTCCCGGAGCCCTCCAGGTTGTCCTTCAGGTGCCCGAGGTCAAGCGGTGGTGTCCTTCCTGTTCCCAGGGCCCTCTTCTCCGGTCGCTGCTGTAGTGCCTGCGTGTGGGTCCTGAGGAGTTTTGGGGAGGTAGAATTTTTATTTATTTATTTAAATTTAAAATTTAAATATCCTAGGGGAGCTCACATATTCCTGGAACCAGAAAGCAATGTCCCAGCATGTTCATTGCAGCAATGTCTCTACTAGAGACTATGTAGAGGTCAATGAAAAGGGGAAGAGATAAATTGTAACACATTCCTGCCATGGAATACTATACTGCAACCAAAACAAATGAACTATTTGTCTGAACATTGATTCGTCTCATAGACCACGTTAACTGAAAAAACAAGCAAAAGAATTGTTGGGAACAGGCCCCCAAATCTGGCCATAAGCTGGCCCCAAAACTGGACATAAACAAAATCTCTGCAGCACTGTAACTTGTTCATGATGGCCATGACGCCCCCGCTGAAGGTTGTGGGTTTACCGGAATGAAGGCAAGGAACACCGGGCCCACCCAGAGCGGAAAACCGCTTAAAGGTGTTCCTGAACCACAAACAATAGCATGAGCGATCTGTGCCTTAAGGACATGTTCCTGCGGCAGATAGCTAGTCAAAGCCCATCCCTTTGTTTCGGCCCATCCCTTTATTTCCCGTAAGAAATGCATTTAGTTATCTATAATCTATAGAAATAATGGTTATCACTGGCTTGCTGTCAATAAATATGTGGGTAAATCTCTGTTCGAGGCTGTCAGCTCTGAAGGCTGTGAGACCCCTGATCTCCCACTCCACATGCCATATTTCTGTGTGTGTCTTTAATTCCTCTAGCACTGCTGGGTTGGGGTCTCCCCGACCGAGCTGGTCTCAGCAATGAATGATAAGATCAGCAAGAAACAATTTATAAAAGGTTTAAAAGCAAAGCCAGGTGTGGGGACCTACGCCTGTAATCCTAGCACCTTGGGAAGCCAAGGAGAGCAGGTTGTTTGACCCCAGGAGTTCCAGGCCAGCCTGGGAAACATGACAAAACCCCATCTCTACAAAATGTACAAAAATTACCCAGGCATGGTGGTGCAAACCTCTAGTCCCAGCTACTCAAGAGGCCAGGGTGGGAGGAATTGCTTGAGTCTGGCAGGTCGAAGCTGAAGTGAGCTGTGTTTATGCCACTGCATTTCAGCCCAAGTGACAGACAGAGACTCTGTTTCCAAAAAAAAAAAAAAAAAAAGACTGAAAGCATGTCAAACAGAGAGACTTTTCTAAAACTTAGTAAGAATATAAGGGCATACATCAAATTCAAGACAAACATTCACCAGCAGTTCTTGGTTTGCTCAGTACAGTATTGACTGAAACACATGCATATCAGAACTGTGTAAAATCAGGGCTATCTACATGTATTTCTATTATTTTCTGTGTATAGCTCATAATGTTAAAATGTCCCGAATTGACAAACCTGAGTGGCGGCTTCACAAATATTTCTTATAATTCTCTAACTTTTCTTCCAGCTAGAACTAATTCATAGTATACATTTGTGAAGTGAATCCATAGAAATTGAGCAAAATAAAAAAGGATTTATTGAGTGTGAGGAAAGTTGCAGAGAAGTAAAGACAGATGGAGAGATGACAATACTGAGCATGTTAGTGACCTTCACAATAACAGATTTCCTGGAGGAGTGTGAGCTGGAGCCGGAACGAAGTGGATAGACTGTGAAAGAGGGATGAAGGAGCAGGAACTTCTGGAGGCAAATATGGCGTGTGTTTGGCCAGATTGGGAGGTGTGGATGGACTCTGAACCTTCTGCTTTATGTCCAGCACTAGAGAAAGAGAACTCATGTTTATTTAGCACTTTCCACAATCTGTAGAGAAATCTGAAACATTACAAAAGAAGATATATGAATGGCCAATTGTCTTCAGGGAAAAACACAAAGTAAAACCACAGTGAGAAACCACTAAGCAGCCATTCAAATGGCTAACTTTAAAATGATTAATAACTATAAATGTTGGCAAGGATGTTGAACAATCTGTGCTCTCATCCATTACCTATAGGAATATAAAACAGCCACTTTGAAAATCAGTTTTGTATGATGTAATAAAGTTAAACAAGCTAGTACCATATGGCTACCATTTCCATTCCTAAGTATTTACTCAAGAGAAATGAAGATTTTGTCAAAAATCCGTCTATAAGAATGTTCACAGTTTCTTTATTTATAATAGCAAAAAATCAAATAACTGCCAATGTGCAACAATCATGATCAAATCATACGATGGAATATTATCAGCAATAAAAATGAACTACTGATACGTACACCAACATGGATACATCACATAGATATTACCCCAATCGCAAAAAGCCAGGCACAGGGGAGGCCGTAAGGGATGAGTAGATTTGTGTGAAATATTAAAACAGGAAGAATTACGCTATCATGATAGTCATCAGATCAATGGCTGCTGGGGATAGGGAAGCAGAGTTGAAGGGAGAAAAAGGGATCTTTGTGTACATTGATAGTGGCAAGAGTGATATGGCTGTATTTGTCAGAATTCATTGATAAGTTTGATGAAGATCTGATTATTTTGGTATATGTACATTTTATAAGTTTAAAGTGCTTATAACAAAAATTACAGTGTCGCTGACATAAATAATAATTAAAAATATTAGCAACCAAATCCAACAATACACCAAAAGAATAATAAAACATGTTATGTCCATATATGACAAATATATAGCTAACATTATTCTGAATGGAGACAAACTTACAGTCTCTCCTCTAAGATCTGGAACAAGACAAAGACTCCCACTTTCATCACCTTTATTCCACGTAGTGCTAGAAGTTCTAGCCAGAGCAATCAGGCAAGAAGAGGAAATAAAGGGCATCCAAATAGCATAGGAGAAAGTCAACTGACCCTTATTCACAAATGACATGATCTTTTACTCAGAAAAACCTGAAGATTCCACCAAATAAATGGTTAGAACTAATAAATTTAGTAAAACTGCAGGATACAAAATCAATGTGAAAACTTTCATAGCATTTATATATACCAGCACCATACAATCTGAAAAAGAAATCAAGAAAACAACACCATTTACAAATCACAAAGAAGATAAAATCCTAAGAATCAATTTATCCCAGGAAATAAAACAAAAACTATAAAGCTTTGATGAAAGAAATTGAAGAGTACACAAAACTGAAAGAGCCAGGCATGGTGACACACACCTGTAATCCTGGCACTTTGGGAGGATAAGACAGAATAATTGTTTGAGCCCAGGAATTTAAGATCAGCCTAGAAAACAGTGACATCCTGTCTCTAAGGAAAAAAAAAAAAGAAACATATTTCATGCACATAAATTGGAAGAAATAATATTGTTAAAATGTTCATACTACTCAAAGTAATTGACAGATTCAATTCCATTCCTATCAAAATACCAATATCATTCTTCACAGAAGTAGAAAAAAATATGAAATGCATATGGAATCATAAAATTTCCCAAATAGCCAAAACAATCATAAGCAAAAAGAACAAAGCTAGAGGCATCACACTACCTGAATTCAAAATATACTATGAGATTATAGTAACCAAATCAGCACGGTACTGGCATAAAAACAAACAGATAAACCAACAGAACACAAAAGAGAACTCACATATAAATCCATACATTGATAGCCAACTCATTTTTGGCGAAGGAACCGAGAATATACAATGGGGAAAGATTGAGTCTCTTAAATAGAGCTGAGAAAATGCTACCAGATGCAGAGGAATACCACTAGACCCCCGCCTTTTACCACACACAAAAACCAACTCAAAATGGATTACAGATTTAAATGTAAGTCCTCAAACTGTAAAACGACTAGGGGAATGCATACAGGAAACACTCAAGACATGTGTCTAGGCAAAGACTTTATGGCTAACATGTCAAAAGCACAGACAACAAAAATAAAAATAGACAAATAGGACTATATTTAACTAAATAGCTTCAACACAGCAAATGGAAAAATTAACAGAATGAAGAGGTAACCTGTTGAGTAGAGAAAATACTTGCTATGTATTCATCCAACAAGGAACTAATATCTAGACTATACAAGGAACTCAAAAACTCAGCAGTAAAAAACACAAATAATCCAATTAAAAAGTGGACAGAAGGTCTGAATAGAGATTTCACAAAAGGAGACATACAAATGGCTAACAGGTATACAAAAAACACTCAGCATTATTAAATATCAGGAAAATGCAAATCAAAACTACAATGAAATATCATCTTATCCTAGTTAGAATGGCTATTAGTAAGAAAAAGTAATAGATGCTGGCGAGCATGTGGAGAAACAGGAACTGTAGTACAACTTGGTGGGAAAGTAAATAAGTATAACAGTTATGGAAAACAGTATAGTGATTTCTCAAAAAAACAAAAAATAGAACTACTATTTGATCCAACAAAACTCTGCTCCTGGGTATTTATCCAGCAAAAGAAATCAATGTTATCAAAACAGTACCTGCACCCCTAGGTTTATTGAAGCACTACGCACATAGCAAAGATACGAAATCAAAGGGTGAATCCATCAATGGGTGAATGAATAAACGGTGGTATATATACACAATGGAATGTGATTCAGTCATAAAAAAGAATGAAATCCTGACAGTTTCAAGAATATGTGTGGAACTGAAGGTCATTACCTTAGGTGAAGTAAACCAAGCAAGGAAAGGCAGATATCACATGTTGTCACTCATATATGTGAGTTAAAAAGGTTAACCGGCCGGGCGCAGTGGCTCAAGCCTGTAATCCCAGCACTTTGGGAGGCCGAGGCGGGTGGATCACAAGGTCAGGAGATCGAGACTATCCTGGCTAACATGGTGAAACCCCGTCTCTACTAAAAATAGAAAAAAAAAAAAAAACTAGCCGGGCGTGGTGGCGGGCGCCTGTAGTCCCAGCTACTTGGGAGGCTGAGGCGGGAGAATGGCGTGAACCCGGGAGGCGGAGCTTGCAGTGAGCCGAGATCGCGCCACCGCACTCCAGCCTGGGAGACACAGCGAGATTCCGTTCCAAAAAAAAAAAAAAAAAAAAAAAGATTAACCTCAGGGAGGTAGGGAGGGTAGAATGACAGTTACCAGAAACTGGGAAGAATAGAGGAGTGAGAAAATTTTGAGAGGCAGATTAATGGATACAAATGTTCAGTTACATAGAGAAAATAAGTTCTAATGTTTGATAGCACAGCAGACTGACTAAAGTTAACAAAAATGTGTATTTCAAAATAGCTATAATAGTGAATTTAAAATGTTCCCAACACAAAGAAATGATAAGTACTTGAGGTGATGGATACCCTAAATATCCTGACTTATTATACACACATTCTACGCATGTATCAAATGATAACATGTACCTCATAAATATGTACAAATATTATGTACCAATAAAGCGTATTTAAAAATAAACTCAACACAATATGGGGCATTTTAAAAGGTACAAAAATTATGAATGTGATAAAAATTTGGCGAATATTTTCCTTTTTATTAAGATCTTTTACATTCTTTAAGTTTAAGGAGAATAAAGCCCATACAGCATCAGAAGAGGTTACTCTCCTGAGAGAGACTCTACTTCCCAGTTAAAAAGACAGAAACAGAATCATTAGAGTGAGTAGGACTTTGGGGAACTGCGCAGCACCACGTCTTAGTGTCTGGGATAACCCAGAGTTAGAGAAGAGGTTCACCTTCCAGGAAGAATTAGACTTTGGTTCTCTTTCTTGTTTGTTTCTATTGTAAGACCAAAATTTCAGAAAACCAAGAGAAACAGTTAAGCCAAAGCAATGTACTGTCTTTTAGACTTTAGACTATCCACAGCCAAAGATGATCCATACCATTAGAAGAAGAATCATGTATCTATGCCACCAAAATCCATATGTTGAAACCCTATCTTGAGAAGGCAGAAGAAGTGGCCAGCTACAAGCCAAGGAAAGAGACCTCAGAAGAAATAAACTCTGCAGCACCTTGACCTTGCACCTTTAGCCTCCAGAATTGTGAGACAATAAACATTTATTACTTAAGTCACCCAGCATTTGGTGCATTATTATGGCAGCCCTATCAAATTAAAACAGAAATATTACCTTTTCTAACCTATCATGTCTAGGAACATGAGATCTTTTAAGAGTATTAATTACCTGGGATTCCAAAGGATAGAGAGGATAGAGTGAGTCAATTGAAAATGGATGATATAGGGTCATTTTCAAGCTTCTGAGGGTCCCCTGGCCACCACAGAAAAATGAAGACGTTCCCATTCTCTTTCGGTTTCACACAAAGCAAAAGCTGTAGACCTAAACTGACATAGAATCAAAGACTGTATTTAATTTATTTGAAATATTGAGGGAGCTAGTTTTGCCCAGACTTTCCAGAAAGATGATGAACAATTACAATTAGTAAACTAAACAGGCTTTTTTTGGCAGGGGATCACAGGTACTATATGTTTTTCTCCTTCCTTTAAGGTACATTCTCCTAAAAAGTTTTGTCTAGGAGTAAATGTCATCACTTTGCTGTTTTCCTCCTCATTGATCACTTGTTCCTCCCTGCATTTCAGTATTGTTGCTAGAATGGAGGATTTTGTCCGTGATTCACAGATGTATCAAAGAGGCCCTAGGAATAGAGAGCTTCTCCTGAGGTCACACAGCACCTGAGTGGAGGAGCAATGACAGGCACACGACTCTCCAGGTCCCTAGTCCAGTTTTCTGGGTTCTATGAGAATTGTAGCCCTTGGTTTCTGTTACATGTGGTTCTCTTTTGAGCCAGAGAAGGAGAACGTATAGTGAGAAGAAAGTGCCAGAGCCCCAAGTCCTGGCTTAGATTTACTGGGCTGGGGCATGGAGAGAGAGAGGCTGCCACTGATTCTCTTAACTCTAGCTTCTATTATCAGTCACTCAGCCGAAAGCAGGAAGGTTTATCTTCTGCACTTGGCCCATCAGAACCAAGATGACAGAAAGCCCCACTTTCTACCGTGGAAAAGACCAGGGCCCTCCCACACCTTGAATCATGACCCAGGTTTCTAACTATATATGCTTTTCTGCACATGTAACTACTTCTGTTCTCATCAAGCCCCAGTTCTCACAGTGCAAATACAGGAACTACGGAGCCTGATGCTCTGATGGAAGCTCTGAGTTGAGATATTATTTTACACTTAGGTGCCTCTGAATCATTGCAGAGTTTTGCCTGACTCCACTCTGGCCCCATTTTGATCAAGGTCTATATGCTCTGGGACCTCTCCAGGTTCTTATCAGAAATGATGAAAAAAAAAAAAAAAAAAAAAAGAAGGTCATATCCAGCTCCTGGGGTCCCTGACAGCAGTGAGAGGTAGCTCCCAATTGGGGAGAGCCTTGGGGTGACCAAGGACTCATAGACTTCATTACTGCTGGACCACATGGCTCCAGCCTACTGACCACAATGGATCAGTGGTCCTAGATTCACTTCTGATATTTAAAGTCTTTTGTTCTTCAGCCTCCACAAATGGTCTTTGGTTGAGATGAAGGGAAAGGACACAGAGACCCAAATGCTGTGACTGCCTGGAACTCTGTCCAAGGTACCTCCCAGTGTTCTCTTACTTACGTTGGCCATGTCCCCATGACATGAGGTCTGCAGACCCCTCAGGTCATTTCTCCAGGCGCCGATGCCCCACGCCACCCTCCCCTGGTCCCCGTTCCTTTGTCCCCTCCCCAGCTCCTCCCACACAGTAAGAAGCTCTTGAGTGAGCGGCTCCAGGGCCGGGATGGGACGTGGGAGGGAGCCCGGGAGGCTGGGTCCTTGAGGGGAGGCAGAGCGAGCACGTCCCGGAGACTGGGAGGATGGGGATCCCAGGGGAGTGGGCCGGGGTCCTAGGCTCCCTGCGCCTCTCCCGCCCGCAATGTGCCCGTTCCCAGGGTCCAGGCCCGGATTCCTGGGTACTTGGAGGCCACCGGACTCCACCTCCACCGCGCGAGCCCTGGGATCCTCAGCGGCGCCTTTGTGGGCGACACGCGGTTTCTGCGCTTCCACAGCCGCAACGAGGATCAGAGCGTGAAGCCGCGGGCGCCGCGGGTGGAGAAGATGGGATAGGACTGTGGGCGCCCTGAGGAAAGTTCTCGATGACCGCAGGGAATGTGTTACTGAGGGTTCCTGGGCTGGCACCACCCACCAGGGCCAGCCGGTGAGTGACGTCAGGCTCGGGGCACAGGTGTCCCCCCAACCCCAGCGGGAGGGGCCGGGGCGTCAGCTGACTCCTCATCGGTGTGGAAGCACTGGGGAAATTTTGCTCCAGGTTTCGCCTTAAGTCTGGTTGGTGACTGACTTCTGCTGTGACTAATCACAGAGGGAGGGAGGTGCTGAGGTGTGCGGGGCGAAGCGGGGATTCCAGCCCTGCCTTGGGCTGACCCATGGACAGGTCCAGAGCCCCGCACCTGCAGTTGCTGCTTGGCTGCATGGTGGCACCAGTTGAGAACTTCCTTGGGGGACACTTTCAGCCCCCTGCGACAGGGAATAATGTTCCTGAACCAGACGTAAAGACCTGGACAGCGGCGCGATCTGCCGCTCAGAGGATCAAGCGCACCTGGGAGAGGTTCTGAATCACGGAGGCTGCGAGGGAACCCGTAATGGGTCACTACACTAGGCGCAGAAGCCCGGAGCATGGCAAGGAGACGGTGCTGCTGGAAGGTACTGTAGTCCTCGGGGCCGCACGTCAGGACCTCCTGAAGCTGGAATTATGTTACCGGGAGACGTCCCTATAAGAGGGAAGGAGGCCCATATCGTGCCCCTTCCTCCTCCTCCTCAGCATTTCTGTTGTGGGTCTGGGGATTCTGCTCAGGCTCCTGAGGCTGTCCTGAGGGTGGGTGGGGAGAAGGGACAGGGAGGAGGAGTGCAGGGAGGTAACTAGGAAAGGACAGCAGATCCCCTTGTCAACAGTGATGTGTTTGTCAGTAGTGGTGTACTTCACCAAGGGATCTGTCTCTTCCCTGGTCTTCTGTGCCCAACAATTAGAGATTACCTTTAACACAACCAGAAGATAAAATGCCAGGAAACCGAACCAGCAGAGACACAGTGCATGAAAGTACCACAAACGACTGCTAGTTTCTAACATCACAATGTAACATAGTATCAAAAGGTTGCAAAACCTGAGCGCAAATTAGAAAAAAAATCATAGACATTTTAAAACTGAAAAATAATATCATCAATGTTAGAAGCATAATAATGGCTTCACAGACAATAAGACACATGTGTAGAAAGAGAGCACTAGAGATTAGGTAAATTTATCCTGAATCCACTTTTAACTTTGAAAATTTCTGCTGGACCTCTGGCAAGGAGGCCAAGAGCTGGGATTCTCATTAAATGTTTTCCACCTCTGAGACTCTCCTCAGAGCAGCCATCAGCACTTGTGACCCATCACTTAGGACCTAATGGGAAGGTCACCTTGAGGTGCCGGGCCCAGGGATTCTACCCAGCAGAGATCACGCTGATTTGACTGTAGGAGGGCAGACCACACCCAGGACGCACAGCATAGGGACCCCGGGCCTCAGGGGAATGGAACCTTCTAGAAGTGGGTGGCTGTGCTGGTGCCTTCTGGGGAGGAGCAGGAATTGCTGTGCTGTGTGCTGCATAAGGGGCTGTTCAGGCCTCTTATACTGAGATGAGTAAAAATGGGTATAAGATGGAAACCCCTTCACAGAACTGGCAAGCAGGAGCTGTTCTGGACCCTGTGACAGGGTCAGAGTTTTGACCTGAAGGTTGAGACTCCTTTCATTCCCTTCTCAGAACCCCCTTCCCAGCTCATCCTAATCATCATGGAAACCATTTCTGACTTAGAGCTACTTCCTGTTCTAGTTCTTGGAACTGTGATGTGCAAGAAGTTCTCAGGTATGGGAGGCACTAGAATGATGGTTTTGCCCCATCTCATGTGTAGGGATCCCACTGCTATTGGGGGATTTGCCCAGTCACTTCTTCCTGTTCCTGGTGGGGCTGGAGATGGTGAACCCAGTCAAGCCACAAACCCTGAGAGGGAACCAGGCAAACAGGCAGACTAACAAGGAGGGCACTGCCTGTCAAGTGGCCAACGGCCCCGATCAGAAGAGGTGAAGGGTGAGAGAGGAGGCTGCTGGGAACCAGAAGCTTGGCAGCCAGGAAGGCTGGGAAAGTTCAGTCTGACATTAGAGGATGGAGGTTGGAGACTCTGGGAGTCAGCTGTGCTGTTTGCTCTGAGCCGCAGGGTGCAGGGGAGGGTCCTTTACACCAGGGAGCTTCAGGCCTCATGACTGTTTCTGGGCTCTGTACTCCCCTGATCCTCCATGAGAATTTTAAAGAGTGAGATAAGGGATCCAGGGCCCCAGGAATCGTAATTACTTTTACCAAAGAGATCATCCTTCCTTTTCATTTATTATAAGATATGAAATATTAAATCAAACTAATACAGGATTAATGTGAAGCTAGCAGGTGTTTTGTCGATGGATTCCCCTGGTTGTTTTATTGGAGGAAGAAATGGGTCTGGCCCCATTCACAGATAAGAACAGCAGGGTAGCCATACACAGAGGACCTCAATACTGGGTGCCCCAACCCTGCAGGAAAGACCCTCCCTGCAAACAGATGTCCAGGAGGGTGACTGCAGGGTCCCATGCTGGCTCTTCCTCCTCTCCTGCATCCTGGGTTTACCTTCCTAATCTCAGCTAAGTAGCAATGTTAACCAGGTATCCAATGCCCTCAGGACCCCTCTGTACCATGACACCTAACAGGGTCTTCTGTCCTCAAAAGAACTTCAGGAGGGGTCTATACTATAAAAAGCAGCATGGAAGGGGCAGCAGGAGCAGCCCATCTCTAACCCCTGGAATAGAGAGAATGGAGCCACAGTCCTTTTCCTCGCCTATCCCATGGTCCTACCTCAAATACAGTCTCCTTCTGCAGGCTCTGCTGGGTCTTTTTATTGTCATTCTCCAGATGGTGACAGGATCCTGGACACTGATGTGGTGCTCACATCTTGCTGAAATATGATCCCTCGGACCTGATGCCAACAGGAGTTGAGGACGAGGAGCAGCTTTGGGCTATAGGGGATCTTTGGATTTGAAGGTAGGGAACGGTGATGGGCTGCCCTAGTGCTCAGGGTGTTAAGGCTGAGAGTGGCTGAGCTGAATCTGGTCATTAACATGTTCTCCACAGTTGAAAGCCGCCTTGTACAGACCAGCAAGAAACAGATTGTTCTCAGTTCCCTGTGTCTCTGTGTACACCCTGACTTCTCTTCCCCTAGCTGCGCAGCTGATGAACTCTGTCTCCTCCCAAGCATAGCACAGGGAGGATGGCGGGAGTAAGGCCCGTGCCCCTGATGCCTCAGAACCCCTTCCACATAATCCCAATATCCAGGCCTGGGATCTCTCCCAGGACCATCATTTCCTTTCTTGGAATGAAAGGGTTACAGGGTCTCCCTCCCAGATTTCTACTGTGACTCACTCACCCTAAATAGATGTGTTGCTCTACAGCTATCTTCTGCATATCTTTGATGGAAGATGTGATAAAACATTATAAGCCATTAATAAAACATGGAGGTTAGGATCTCTTTTTGGATTCTGAGGATCTGCTGTGCTGGGGAGAGAAGGGCAGGTAGAGAGGCAGGTGCTGAGTGGTGTACGGCATCCCTCTGTGCTCAGTAAAGCTCCTGCTGTGGTCATTTCTTGTGTATTTGTCTGGATCCCTCCATGTGCTGGGATTTGTGCCTGGTCTTTAGGGACGGGTGCTGCTCCAGGTCGGAGGCCTCACACATCTCCAGGCTGAGCCTTTCTCCAAGTCCATGGAGGTCAAGGGCTGAGAATGGCCAGTCCCACTCCTGCCTTGAGTTCACTTTATTGGGCATATTTTTATATGTTGATCTGATCCTTCTCATAAGGGATGTATATGAGCATTATTTCATAGGAGAGCCGCTATCATCCCACCGTGGCCATGCTCTGTCCCTGACACCAGCATCCTGTGTGCTTTGTTGTTGCTGTCCCCTAAAGACCCGGGACAGCCACTGCACATGGGGCTTCTCAGATGACACAGATTGATCTTTCCCACCTTTGCCTTCTTTCCTGCTCCATTTCCAAAATGCTTCTATTGCTTCCCTTTTATTGTAGTAAGTCAAATTTTTGAATTAAGTCCTGGGCACACTCGCTCACGCCTATAGTCCTAGTACTTTGGAAGGCTGAGGCAAGGGGATTGCTTGAGTCCAGTAGTTGAAGACCAGCCTGGGCAACATAGGAAGATCCAGTCTCTACCAAAACAAACTGAATTAACATTGTGAATAGATGTGTTATTCCATAAATAAATTCTTGTCACTTCTTTTGTGGGAACACCCTGTGGTCCGGGTCCTGGCAGAAAAGAGATGACGCAGAAGGAAGACACATATTACAGAGGTGCTGGCGGGGCTAAGAAAGCCACAAGGGGGCGCTGAAGCTCCCTGGGATGATCTGTAGCAGGAAACTGCAACTGTGAGCTAGAAAGAGCAAGGAAGGGAGCAATTTCCAGAACTCAGGCAAACCTGCAGCTTTCAGTAGGGATAGTTCCGCATCCCTGGGGCTGTAGGTAGAGGCCTGAAGTGATTACAGAAACACAGAGCTGCCCAGAGGGAGTGAGGGAATGAAAACCCTGCGTTACTTCTCCTCCCACACCCCCATCCCCTGGAGGTGTCTGTTATCATCCAAACCCAAGCAGAAGCCAGATGCCAAAGGAGCATAGGCCATGCCCTTTGTCATGGTTGCCTCCCAGTGCAGGGGACGGGATGGAATAGAGTGGACGATGGCTCTGTGAGGAGATGGAAGCTGAGAATAATGCACTCACCTACAATGTTCACGTTCTTCACAGAATTTACTTAAATATATGAGTGTTTGCTTTAATCCAAAAGTATGGTTTTAAAAAGCAACATTTCACATATAAATGCTTAGCAGGTAGTAACATTGAAAAGTACCAACTCTCCTTCCCTTTCTCCACATGGGACTGTATAAGTCATAAATTAATAACTTGAATTACTTGGGTACAAGCCATAAAAGCAGAGTCAGGCTCACATAAGTAAAAGGAAGTTGTTGGGCAACTGTGGGTGAGGTTCACAGAATCACAGACGCTTCTAAAGTACCAGGACAGCACCAAGCAGCAGGCAGCAAGCCCTGACCAGTCTCACTGGACTCACCTGTGGAGTGGGAGAATTGTCACTGTTTCCTGGTATCTTGTCATTGCTGAGCTTTAAATTCTGGAATAGTTTACTTAAATGGCTTAGTTTGAATCTCATAAATTTCTTATTTGCTCATGATTTAATTTCAGGGATAGAGTCAATATTTGAATTTGACTCTACCTCTGAAAATGATTTCAATTTGAAATTGAATCCAAATTCCATTTCAAGGATAGAGTCAATAGAGATAGAGTCAATGTTTTCCCTTAATGGGAGCTCCTTTTCTCCATTTATCTTGTTAGAGTAGGGGGAAGAGGAAGAGTCTTTCAAGTTCCCATGAGAGCAACCTAATTGCCCTCATCTATTTTCCTTTACTTTCCAGAAAAGAATCAAATTCCTTTCCACCCAAAATATGACAGCACCTGTGGTCCAGGGCTGGAGACCATAGTGGATGCCCAGCAGCCAACTTCCTAGGATTATGGCGTCCCCAGCAGGCCTGGAGATGAAAAGAGAAACTAGGCTCCAAAGGGGACACCAGTGCTGTGTTGGAGAGAGAGGAGCACACCATGGCACCCCACTCTGAAGAACGGGAGTGAGAAGAGAGGACAGGTGAACCCGACACAGCTCCAGTGAGATGGGAGGGGGAATGCCCAGGAAGGAGAACAGCCATGGGGTAGCCCAGCCAAGGCCACCAGACATCATTACATGTCTGGGGCCCTCTCAGGCCGGCGTGGGTTTTACTGCTCCACAAACTCTTGTGTTAAGGGCTAACTGTCAGTAGATCAGTGAGAGAGCAACTTTGATACAGAGGAAACCATGGCCTGAAATGGGTCAGCCCAGAAGAATTTAGTAGTAGGTTCTATGCTTCCCTCCAGAGCCTCATGGACATGGGCAACTTTTTTTTTTTTTTTTTTTCCAACCACACACCCTAGGTAATGAAGAAAGCTCTCTGAACTGTGTCCTTGCTGGGCACACAGACACCTGCCACATGCACATGGTATAGGAGTCATGGCTGAGGCAGAGTGAGACTCCTACCTGAGGCCGGGAAAAGCTAATGACCCCACATTTGGTTCAGTCCTTGTGGGGTCCTGACTGGGGTGTGTGCTGCTGTGTTCCCACAGATGCTCTGTTAGTCCTTTGGCTCTAAGATAAACAGGCAGATGTTATATTGAAGCCTTTGTTTCTCTTACACGGAGGCAACACTACTGCAGCAGAGCAAACCTTATTGTATCAGTGCATCAACCCAAAGTTCACATTCATTACAGTAGGAAAACCTAACATGCAGTGAATTCTGCCTCCACAAGGCACAAAGACCTTGATCAGGCAACAATGACCAGGATGGCCTCATATCCATGTCTTCTTGCAACTCAAGCTTTGCCTGGTCACCACCTCCTTGCCCCAACTCCTTGAACTTCAGCCCTCCAAGGACAGCCAGACATATGAAGGAAGTGCCAGGCACAGATGGCAGGCTGCATAATTGCTGGCCCCTGAGCGCCTGGAGAGGTTCTCAGGTCCTGGCTGGTATGGAGTTGTTGCTTCCATATTGGAGAAGGTCTGTGAGTCTGGGGTCAGACCCCATATCACACTCTGAGATGATCTTAGTGATCAATCTGCAAGTGTTTCTACAGATTTCTTCTCAGGACAATTACTTTTTTTTAGACAAGTTTCTCTTCCTTCTCAGGGTTCAGCCATGACTGTTGGTGACCAAACAAATGTTCACAAAGGGCAGTGATCTTTTCAATGCCAGCTTATGAATCCACACCTCACCACCTCCAGAGGTGGGAAAAGGCACCTCAATCCATGATCCAATAGTTCTTCCTGCCCTTAACCTCCTCACACACATTTGGATACTCGGAGAGTGTGGAGGGCACCCAGGGTGCATGGTGGCAGTGGAGGCCTTGGGAAAACTGGCCAGGAAGCCAAGGAATGCACCTCAGGTGACTAAATTTTTTTATACTTCTGCACTTGCTGGAGAATGACCCCAAAATAGTTTTAAAGACAAATTCTTTGACTACCAACCTATTCAGCTGAGCCATGGACACGGAGCAGGTGAACACTGCCTTTACCTATGACATGCCTGAAGATTCTGAGACCTACTTGCATCAGGTGAGCTCCACATGCAGAGGGACCCCCACTCTCCCACCTCCGTACTTTCGGTATCTTTTCACACTTTACATCCTCATCCCTCTCTCTGAGAGTCTTCCCTCTTTGGGGTCTTCTAGTCCTACCCTCTGTCTCCTTCCAGATGGCACATGGCTTGGCCATCACGTTTGTATCAGATGAGAATGATACCAGCATCCTCAGTATGGGCAGATCCCCTTGAGGTCAGTGTTAGGAGCTGTCTGATGAGACAGGCGTCTCCTCCACAGTGAGTGCTGATCTCAGGAAGCCCTTTAGGTCCTCCTAGTTCCTTAGTATGTTTGTCTTCAATCCTGTCATGTAGGTCATGGGCACCTCATGCATAATGGACACTTGACTGGTTCATGCCTGTGGTCTTTCATGCTGTGTTGGGATTTTTTTCTGACCCTGATGTGGGGTATCTGTCTTCTCTCATCATACAACATCTCTTTCCCCACTCTCAAGTCTGTCCTCTGAACCCGCACAGTACACCAGCATCTGCATGTGTGCCGCCATGTGTTCATGTCTCATTTTCAGCTTTTCATGCCTTATTCTGACCATGCCACATTTCCCCTCAGTTGAACAGACACGATAGGGGACTCACCCATTCTGGAATGTGACCATCTGCCCTTCAGAAGAGGACAGCAGTGTGGGTGGTACATGGCACCATATTCAAGCTTACTTACGTGGCATTGGATGTCGGGACAAGGAAAAATACTGAGGCACTGTGTGCATGTTATTTGTGCAAGAGAACGTAACTCCTTAACCCTGAAATCAGGACAAGGAGTGGAGTGTGTGATAAGGAACACTGAAAACAGCCTCCTGAGAATGTGGTTTGAGTGCTTTTACAAGGTCACAGGTATCTCATGATCCAACCTCAAAAAGCCATCTAGTGGATATTACTAGTTTAACAAGCCCTTTCAGTAAATACTTGGTGGAGGGATGTTGGGGCACTCTCTCAGAAGAGTTGTCCCCCGTCCCGCTCAGCTGGAATTGTCTGAAAACTCATTCTTGGTGTTCAGTGCAAGATATAAGCTTTGCAAGCAGAGTAGAGGTGAAGGAGACCGTACTACCCCCACCCCTGACGTCGTCTTCTCCCACCCCCTGGCTTCCATCTTCTGCATCAGCACCACTCCTGATTGTCAGAATTTTTAACATAGCTAAACATGAAACACAAGTGCATCTGCATTATGTGTGCGTGCTCTCTCATTTTATTGTATTTGGGGTGAGGTTATTTTAGGGCATGGTCCAGGGTAAATTCCTGTAAGGCCTGGGTGCCCTGCTGTGAGGTCAAAGGGGGATGGGACTAAGACTGCAGAGCCCTGACTCCCCAGCTACCTGCCAATTGCCTACCCTTCGTGGAGGTCTCTTCTGCCTTCCCTGGCCTGGGAGAGGTTGGGGTGCTTCTGATTCTGGGGTTCCTGTGGGGGGTGGTGGGCAGTATTTCCAGGGATGGAGGGTGCCGGGGGCATCGGTGGGAAGCTTGGGTGTCTGCTCCCAGGTTCTCTCAGTGCCTCTTCATCTGTTTTTTCAGCTTTTGGATCTTGAGCACCAGAGCCTGGGCCCACCACCCCCTCCTGCCCTTCCAGCAGGGCCTGGTCCAGCTCCAGCTGCTGCTCTAGCAGCTCCTCAGCTTTGGCCAGCTCAGCTGTGTTGGGGGCTCAGGATCCTGGTGAGAGGGAGTGGGGGAGGGAGCATGAGCCAGGGAAGGGGGCTGAGGCCTTAGGAAGCTGTGTTGCAGGGTCTGGCTGCAAGTGAGGAATTCAACCTCCCTTTCTCTTTTTCCTGCCCATTAGCTTAAGTCCACCTGTACCGAGAAGTCCAGGGAACTCCCGGTCTCGGGCATAGGCTTCTGCAGGGCAGGTAGAGATCGCTGGATCAGGGATTGTAACTGGATGCCTTCAACAAGGATATGGGGTCACTGGGAAAAGATGACTGACTGTCCCTTCCCACTAAGAAATAATTAACTGTTCGATGAGGGGTTAATCCTGTTCAAGAAAATCTCTAGACTGTGCTGCTCTGAAGGGGCTGAGGTCTGGGCTGGGCTAGGGTGGGAAGGAGCTGAGAGCTGGAAATAGGTAAAACCCTGCAGGGTTGAGGGTGGTGAAGGGTGGGATTGAGAGGCTTCCCCCCACTCCTGTGCTGATCCCCTTAACCTCCTCCACTCGCACCCTTGCAGTGACATGGGAGCTGGCCTTGTCTTCCCACTGCCCCTGAAACTGTTTCTCTTCCATGCTTGCCTTTGGGCTCTGGGAGTAGCATGTATAGGAGCCGTGGGGTCCCAGGGACCAGGAGGGCAGGAGGGGAAAGAAACAGCACCGCCAGAGCCAAGGGAGAAGGAGGACAGTGGCAGGTGAGGCAAGGAGCTGTTTGAGCCACTGAGCAGCCACCAGGAGCCGGCTCTCTCCAGGCCTGTCTTCACTTCAGTGCCTGGCCCTGCCCAGGCCCCGACTCCTGCTCTGCTCTCAACCTGGCCTCAGACAGGATCTTGAAAAATTCCTATTCCTAATGTGAAAAATGTTTCTGTCAGTTTAGGCAGAACTTGCTTTAGAGCACTGGTGCCCAGTCTTCCACAGGTCGTGTCTGTTTTTCTCGACACTGTGTCTTTTTTCATTTATTCTTCTGCGAGGAAGGAATTATATCACTGGTTTGCGGATGAGGAAATTGCCGCAGATGGGTTCATTCAGCTCTCACCTACTGGCCAAGCGTCTGCTTGCGCCAGCTGTGGGTCAGATGTACTCAAGGCTCTACAGCTAACTGGTGGAAAGGCCTGGAGGGCTCATACTCAGGTTCACTTAACTCGAAAACTCATATTGACCTTACTTAAGTACTGATTCCCGCTTTGTAATCCATGCCACAAACTTCATTGTCTTATTTTAAGAAATTGTCACAGAAGCCTCTAGGAACCACCTCCTGATCAGCCAGCAGTCATCAACAATGAGGCAAGACCCTCCCCCAGCAAAAAGATTAAGATGAGCTGAAGCCTCAGACGATCGTTAGCATTTTTCAGCAATAGAGTAATTTTAAATTAATGTATCTGCATAGTTCTTTTACACATAATGTTATTATACATTTAGTAGGCTACAGTAGAGTATAAATATAATTTTTATATTCACTGGAAAAACAAAAATTTGTGTGGCTTGCTTTGTTGCCATAGTCTATGGTCTGAAACCAAATCTGCAGTGTCTCAGATGTATGTCCATAATTTCCCTTTCCCTCTTCTTGCGGCCTAGAATGAACTTGTTTCTGGTCTCTGTCTAGCCCTGCATGCTGTAGGGGTTTGCCTTCTCTGGTAGGTCTGGGAACATTGTATCCCTTGTAACCTTGGCTCCTGGCATATGACACTGGTACCAAGCTCTGTTGGACTAGTGAGCCTCCCCACACACCTCCTGAACGAGAGCAAAAGCTCTGTGCACACACCACGCATGTGTGAGCCTGTGAGGAGATGCCACCTTCCTGAAGGGTGTTCTGAAGGGGTTTTCTGTTGTGATTGGAGGATACAGCCATGAGCCCCTGGGCAGAGGTGGCTCAGAAGGAAGTGGATGGCCCCAGTTTTGATCATCTGGGAACAGGAAGATTCTCAGATAAAAACCCATGTTTTAGAAGACAAAACTGCCCAAGAGAGGACAGCAGCTAACCAGTTTGTTATCTGGGACATCGCTGTGCACTGGGAGGGAAGATGGCCTCTGCCATGGGGTAGGGGTCCTGGACCAAGACAAGGAGGCCTTCCTAGGGGGCAGTGCTTCTTCCGAAGCACCTTTAAATGAGGACAAAGACCTCATGTTCATCATTAGCTGACTTGTACCCACTCAGTGGAGAAAGAAACCAGAACTTTTGCAAAATTTTAGGAGAGGGGCTGTCCGTCCTGTCTCTTAGTGCTAGGGTTGTGCATGACTCATACTTGAATTGCAATGTGTACACAGCGTAAAGTCTTAATAATTAGAATAGAAGAGGCCCTAACTACTGTTGTTACAGATAAGGTTAAACAACCCACAACCAACTAACTACATTTGTAAATTTAAAACAACATTGGCAGTCATTTAGAAAAAACAAAACAAAACAAATGAGACTTTTGCAAGACAATCTAAATTGTACACTACTAACAACCCTTCATGAAAGTGACGTTTCAACCCTCTGAGTTTCTGCTTTAAGTTATAGACTCCAAAATGGACTAACCGCCAATAATTTACAGTAGGGAGCCCTAAGCCACAAAGAGAGGTGTCAAGGCAGACCTGAGACCTGGAGGGAGCACATCCCCTCCCTCAGGGTCACGAGTGAATCTTCTAAGCCTGCTCCTCCATCAGACACTCCATCCAGTCATCAGGAGGTCAAGAAAAGCTCCCACAGCACTAAGACCCAACCACCTCACTGTCCTCATCTGCATGGACAGAGCCCAGGTTAGAGCCACCCCTGCTCCTCCTCCCTCGTCTCCCACAGCCTCAGCACCACCGTCTGCCTCGAGTCCACCAGGACTGAGCTCCTCCTGTCATTTCCCTGTCTGTGTCAGTCACACTGGGTCCCCCACATACCCTGCACTCACATCCCCACAAGGCTCTGCACACCCCTATTCTGTCTCCCCCACCTCCCCAGCCACATAAATCTTTCCAGTGTACCCCATGGCATTCTCAGTCCACAATCAGCAAAACCTCCACACCTTCTCTCAGGATATTCCTGCACCTCGCAGCCCCAGCAGCAACCTGAGTCTCCCTGAGGACACGACCCCCTCCGAAGTCCTCCCACATCGGGGAGTTTCCCCAGGGACTTGTACCCCTGGGTTCAGAGGTGAGGTGGGGTTCTTGTTCTTGCTCCTCACTGTGGGTCTCAGACCTTTCTGCCTTCCGCCTCCCCCAAAACCCCTAAGCTGTCATCAGATTAGGCCCCCATTTCCTCATTGTAACCATTCCCTGTAGGCCCCAGACCATTCCTCTCAATCCTGATGATTGTAGCTGCTGCTTCACTGTCACCCTCTCCAGCAGGGCTGTCTCCTTGACTCGGTGACTTCAACATACGCAGATGTGCTGGGCTGAGTAATGGTCCCCAAAGGTGTCCAGTTTTAATCCTTGGAAGCTGTGAACAGGTTGCATTGCATGGCAAAAGGTACATTACTCATGTAATGAAGATTAAGTACCTTAAAATAGGGAGACTATCCTGGACTATCTGTGTGGGCCCAATCAAATCACATGAGCCATTAAAAGCAAAGAACCTCCCCTGACTGGAGTCAGATTCTGCAGAGGAGGAAGCAGAGGAGATGCCAGCCCTCCCCTGGCCCAGAGCAGCACAGTCCAGAGTCCTTGAACAGGAACTCCCCCTCATCTAACAGTTAATTATTTCTCAGTGGGGAGGGACAGTTGGTCCTCTCTTTCCAGTGACCTCATGTCTTCGTTCAAAGCATCCAGATACAGCCCCTGAGCCAGGGATCTGTATCTGCCCCCCAGAGACCTATGCCCAAGACAGGTTGCTCCCTGGGATTCTCAGCACAGGTGGACTTAAGCTAATGGGCTGGAAAAAGAGAAAGGAAGGTAGAATTCCTCACTTACCACAAGACCTTGAAATACAGGTTCCAAGGGCCTCAGCCCCCTGCCCTGGCTGATGCTCCTCCCCCACTCCCTGTCACCAGGGCCCTGAGCCCCAGACACAGCTGAGCTGGCCCAAGCTGAGGAGTTGCTTGAGCAACAGCTGGAGCTGGACCAGGTCTTCCTGGAAGGGAACGAGTGGGTGGGGGCCCAGGCCCTGGTGCTCAAGATCCAAAAGCTAAAGAAACAGATGAGGAGGCACTGAGAGAGCCTGGGAGGAGAGAGTCTGGGAGGAGACATCCAAGCTTCCCACCAGTGTCCACAGCACCCCCCATCCCTGGAGCTAATGTGCGCCACCCCCCAGGAGCCCCAGGATCAGAAACACCCCAGCGTCTCCCAGGCCAGAGAAAGCAGAAGAGACGCCCACAAAGGGCCGGCAATTGGCAAGTAGCGGGGGAGCCAGGGCTCTGCAGTCTTAGTCCCATCCCCCTTTGACCTCGCAGCAGGGCACCCAGGCCTTACAGGAATTTACCCTGGACCGTGCCGTAAAATAAACTCACTCCAAATGCAATAAAGGGAGAGAGCACCCACACATACTGCAGATGCATTTATGTTTCATTTTTAGTGATGTTGAAAATTCTGACAATCAGGAATGGGGGTTCAGGAGTGGTGCTGATGCAGAAGACGGAAGCCAGGGGGTCGGGGAAGAGGATGTCGTGGTGGGGTCAGTAGGGTCTCCTTCATCCCCAACCTGCTGTCCCCTCTTGAAGGGCAGTCACATTCCAGAATGGGTGAGTCCCCTACTATGTCTGTTCAACTGAGGGGAAAATGTGGCATGGTGAGAATAAGGCATGAAAAGGAAAAAGTGAGGCAGGAACACATGGCACACCTGCAGAGGCTGGTGTACTGTATGGGTTCAGAGGATGGAGTCGGGAGTGGGGGAAGAGATGTAATATGATGAAAGAAAACAGAGACCCCACATAAAGGTCAGAAAAACATCCCAACACAGCATCAAAGACCAGGGTGCATGAACCAACCAAGTGTCCATTATGCATCAGGTGCCCATGACCTACATGACAGGATTGAAGACAAACATATTAAGGAACTAGGAGGACCTAAAGGGTTTCATGAGATCGGCACTCACTATGGTGGAGACGTCTGCCTCATCAGGCAGCTCCTAACACTGACCTCAAAGCAATGCTGCCCATACTGAAGATCCTGGCATCACTGTCACCTGACACAAACATGATGACCAAGCCCTGTGCCACCTGGAAGGAGACAGAGGGCTGGACTAGAAGACCCCAAAGAGGGAAGACTCCCAGAGGGAGGGATGAGGGTGTAAAGTGTGAAAAGATACAGAAAGTAAGGAGGTGGGAGAGTGGGTGTCCCTCTGGGTGTGGAGCTCACCTGATGCAGGTAGGTCTCAGAATCCTCATGCATTTCATAGGTAAAGGCAATGCTCATTTGCTTCATGTCCATGACTCAGCCAAATCAGTTGGTAGTCAACAAATTGGTCTTATCTTTTGGGGTCATTCTCCAGCAAGTGCAGAACTGTAAAAAAATTTAGTCACCTGAGGTGCATTCCTTGGCTTCCTGGCCAGTTTTCCCAAGGCCTCCACTGCCACCATGCACCCTGGGTGCCCTGGACACTCTCCAAGTGTCCAGATGGGTGTGAGGAATAAAGGCCAGGAATAGCTATTGGATGGTGGTTTGAGGTGCCTTTTTCCACCTCTGCAGGTGGCAAAGTGTGAATTCATAAACTGGCATTGAAGAGATCACTGCCCTTTGTGAACAGTTGTTTGGTCACCCACAGTCATGGCTGAGCCCTGAGAAGGAAGATAAACTTGTCTAGAAAAAGTAATTGTCCTGACTCTTAAATAGACTTTCTGGTCTGCGTTTTATTTCAAGTGTCTGGGAAGGGAGAGAGTGTGAGGTTCAGGAGAGAAGAAGAGGTCTGTCTTGATGCCTTGGCACAGCACAAAGAAATCTCCCCTCCTCCCCCACATCTCCCTGTCAGTTCTCAGTGAGGGACAGATTCACAGCAATACAGAAAGGGCTGGGAAGAGATGGGGGATACCTGGGGCCAGTGTTCAGGGGTTGACCCTGTGGGGGACACCTGCTTGCAGAGTTAGAACCCACATGTGATGATGTAGCGCTGAAGGGTGATATCAGGGAGGGGATGGAGAGTGCTTTGTGGTTTCCTGATTATGAAGAGTAGAGGTCAGCCTGCTTCTTGGGTGAAGTGACTGCTGGGGAGATTGGATTGAATTAATGAAGAATAAATGAACAGGGAATGAGGATGAGTAAAGCAAGCATCAGTATCTCCTGCCATCAGTTCAGACTGATTGGGGAAGTGGGAGAGTTACTGACCCTGTTGTGTGCTTCCTCCTAACTTCCTGGTCTTGGGGGCACAGGTGGGTGGTGCTGTTCTTGGTCAGGGCAGCCTCAGCTCCACCCAGGTAAGGCAGTGGAGGCAGAGAGAGTTAGGGGAGCACCTGTGAAACAGACCAAGGCAGGGTGGGAGCCCTCTGTGCAGCAGGAGTGGATGCAGGACCTGCCTGGAAGCAAGAGGATGAGATGAGGGAACCTAGCTGGGTCCTGTTCCCTGCCTGCCTGTGTTCACAGGGTAACCAGTAAGGGAGCTGGGGTAGGGAATTTGTTCATAAGCTATCTATCCAGGGATGTGTTTATAGGCATATTCGTTCATGTTTATATTCAGGTTTATTGTCACACAGACATTTGTCCATGCATGTTTTATGTTTAAGTTACTTTAGAATGGCTCATTCACAAAATCTTAATCTCTTCATTCCTGCTGCCTCTCTCTACACACACATACACAGACACACACACACGCTATGCAACATATCTCCCTGTATCTACAAAAAGAGATATTACTTTATTTTACAATTTTTAGATTCGTATGTATTCATGGGGCACAGGTGCAGTTTTGCTACACTGCTATATTGAGTTGCGGTAAAGTCAGGGCCTTCAGTGCATCCGTCACTGCAGACAGATACATTGTACCCAACAAGAAACCCCTCTGTTATACACCCACTGCCAGTCACCCTCACCCTTCTGAGTCTCTATTGTCTATCATTCCACATGCTGCTCTCATGTATATAAAGAGATATTAATCAAATATATCAGAGTGATAAGTTGAATTTTACTGCACTATTCTTTCAGCTTCTTGGCATATTTGAAAATTTGTAAAATTACAAGTTGGAAGAATGAGGGGAAAAAGAGAGAGAGAGAGAGCGCTGAGTTGGAATAGGTTAGGAGTTGTGTCCCACTAGGAACCATAATTGATCTTTGCCATTTTGAAGGTGTGTCCCCTGAGCTGCCTTCAGAGAGTCCAGGAGGGAAACCTGTTTTCACAGTAATACCAAGATGACATCTGCCTGTTTCATTATGTTAACTTTTCCATGAATGCTGCAAATGCCATGGTAGGTAACACACCCAGCACCTCGGCAGAACCAAGGCAGTATCATCAAATTGCATTCCCACTTAAGAATGTCTTTGATGGAGCAGTAAAAAATTTATGTTCATTAAATTTGGATCCTTGAGTACATGTCTTTAATATTCTTTGTTTGAAAATGGGAAATACATATAACACGCTTATTGCACAGATAAGCAAGATGGTAGCCTTGAGAAAGGGCACTTGTGTGACTCAGTTACGAATTCAAACAGCAGATCTCATTCACCCACTGAAAGACAATTGCATTATTTTGAGTTTGGGGGTATTATGAATAAAGCTGCAACAGTATTTGTGTACAGGTTTTTCATGAACTTTAAGTTTTCCCTTGTTTGAAATAAGTGCCCAGGAGGGCAATTGCTAGTCATATAGTAAATTACATGTTCAGTTTGAAGAAACATGCAATATCCATTTCCAGAGTGGCTGTACCATTTTGAAATACATCCCTACCAGCAATATAAGAGTGAGCCAGTTTCTCTGCATCCTTGCCAGCACCTGTTGTTACCTTTATTTTGTATTTCAGCCATTCTCATCATTGCAGTTTTAATTTGTATTTTCCTACTGAATAATGATGCTGAGCATCTTTGCATCTGCTTATTAGTCCGGTGCTTATCCTCTTCAGTGAAACGTCTGTTCATGTCTTGCTCATTGCCTATTTTGTAATTGGATTTCATTTTTTACTGTTGTTTTTAAATTTCTTCATATATTCTGAATACAGTCTTTACAGAATATGTTGTCTGTAAATATCTTCTCTCATTCTGTAGCTTGTCTTTTTAGCTCTTCACAGGTCTCTCACGGAGCAACAGTTTTTAGTTTTGATAAGATCCAATTTATTAACCTTTTCTTTTATGGATCATACTTTCGGTGTTATGTCTAAGAACTACTTGTCCAGTCTTAGTTCTGATGACTTTTTCTTCAAAGGTTGTAATCAAAAATTTTTAATTTATTATGTATTTTAGAAAAAAAATCTTGCCTAGGCTGTCCTTGAACTCCTGGGGTCAAGGAATCCTCCCACCTCAGCCTCCCGAGTAGCTGAGAGTACAGGCCTGTGACACGACACCTGACTCAACGTTTGTAATTTTAATTGTGTGTTCTACATTAAAGCCTTTGATTCATTTTGAGTTATTTTTTTTATAAAGATGAGGTTTGGGCTAAGGTTATTTTTTTCCACTGTGGTTGTCCAGTTACTCCAGCACCATTTGTTAGGAAAGCTCTCCTTCCTTCATTGAATTGCTATTGTGCTTTGTAAAAGTCAGTTGAACATATTTGTGTATTTTGCTCATTTTTAGTTGAGTTGCTCGTCTTCTTACATTGAGTTTAATAACTTGTCACATTCTGGATACAGGTTCTTCATCACAAATGTAATTTGTGATAAATTGTGAAATATTTTCTCCCAGTCTACGGGTTGTCTTCTCATATTCTCGACATCTTTGGAGAGCTGGAGTTTTAAATTTTAACTAAGTCCAATTTCTCTCTCTCTCTCTCTCTCTTTTTTATTTGTAGATCATGCTTTTGGTATTTTATCTAAGAATCTTTTGCCTAACTACCCAAAGTCACAAAAATTTTCTCCTGTATTTTCTTTTAGAAATTGTATAGTTTTGCCGGGCATGGTGGCTCACGCTTGTAATCCCAACACTTTGGGAGGCTGAGACAGTTGGATCACGAGGTCAGAAGATCGAGACCATCCTGGCTAACGCGGTAAACCCCATTTCTACTAAAAACACAAAAAATTAGCTGGGCATGGTGGTACTTGCCTGTAGTTCCAGCTACTCAGGAGAGATTGGACAAATCTGAACTGCTGAGTTCCATTTCTTTACACAAGAAAGCAGACTTTACAGCCTCAAACTGCCAACAATGCACAAGGAGATGTCCGCCTCAGAAGAAAATTTTGATAGAAAATTGAAATAGTCAATTAAAACATTGGTTGTCTAAAAACTGCCAAAATAATTGTTGGGCAATAGAAACATGAAGGACTGGCTTTTATATCTCCATGAACGCGCTCACTGTCAACATGGGTGGAGCTGCAAGAGTGACTCCACTAGGTAGCTCCCTCTCTTTGTCCTGATGGATCAGGACACTGCTGTTATGACTATACATACAATTCTTCCTAAGGGGAGACGATGCTGGAATAATGACTACACTTCACCTCAAATTTCTTTTTTTATATGTGATGCTGTGGTATCAGGAATAGGGATGTAAATAAAAGTGCCAGAAACAGGAATTATCCCTAAGCCAAAAACCATAACTATACTTTTACACCTTTATGTAAGAATTCTCAAGCATTCATTTCACCTGGCAAAGTTAGTATTAACAGTAAGAAGAGCTACATAGCCTGGTGGTCAGATAGCCCTCACTAGTTCCTTACCTATGTAACCTCCCCTCTATGATCAAGAGTAGACTTAGGGAAGACATTCTAGAATACTACTGCTGCCTGCGATCTAGACCAGCACAGCAGACAAACCAAATGTCACTTCCAAACCTGGAAAAGACTGATATAAAGGGACAGAGGGAGGAATAGTGGCTGAGGGTAAGTGAATAAGTCAAAGGGTTATATGAGGAAAATTCAATATTAGTTTAACTCCTCAAAGATGGTGTGAGCAAGGCAGATATTTTCTCTTAGGTCAATTATACTGGATGCCTAAAAGTGTGAAGCCATATGTCCCTGAGACCATTCTTGTTTTTGGAACTTGGTAAGATTGAGTGGTGTCTGCAAACCTGAGTGACGTCATTCTGGGAGACATATTCTTACAAGAGGATGGTGAACTGTTCTAATTTTGAATGACTGAAGGAGACTCTGATAACATGACAGTACCTCTTTACTGTTATAATCCTTTTTCCTATAAAAGATATGTAGTCAAAGAAAAGCGGGTAATCTGAAGTATAACAAAAACATTTAGTCTTTGTCCCTGGTTTCTCCTAAAAACCTTAGACTCTTGAGTGATAAGAGTGTCTTTAGAGTACTGATGAGAAAACTCTTGTCTGAGCAGATCCTGGATATCTTGAGAATGGGGGCTGGCTGCCAGAGACACATACCTGTGATGAGAAAGTTGTCTTATTCCATATTGTGTTGCTATAAAGAAATGTCTGAGACTGACTAATTTATATAAACAAGGTTCATGTGGCTCAGGATTCTGATGGCTGGAAATGTTTGAGCATTTAGTGAGGGCCTCAGGCTGCTTCCACTCATGGCAGAAGGCAAAGGGGAGCTGGTATGTGCAGAGATCACATGGTAACAGAGGAACAGAGAGAGTAGCAATTTGCCAGGCTCTTTTTAACAACTAGTTCTCATGGAAAATAATAGAGCAACAATTCATTCACTCCATAGAGAGGGCAGTATCTCTCTGTTGATAAAATATTGGTCCCCATGACCCAAACACCACCCATTAGGCCCCACGTCCCACAACGGGCATCAGATTTTAACATGAGGTATCAGGGGATAAATATTTATATCACTGCATCCTGTCCCTAGTCAGTCAAAGCTCGTGTTCTCGCATTGCAAAATACAATAATTTTCTCCCAAATATCCCAGATGTGTTAGGTTGTCCAGCATCAACTCAAAATTCCAGAGTCTCGTCTGAGATTCAAGGTAAGTTCTTTAAGCTTTGAGCCTACAAAATTTAGAAAAATGTTATTTCCTTCCAAAATATTAATACAAGAGTGGAAGAGACATTTCTTATACATTTTCATTCCAAAAGGTATAAATGGGCCACAAGAAATGAATGCGGTTTCCTCACAAGTTTGAAACTCATCATGGCAGACATTAAAAACTTAAAGCTCTAAAATAATCTCCTTTGACTCTATATTTTGAATCCTGAGAACACCGGCTGGTGCATGTGCTGGGCTCATAATGCCATTTGCAGCCCCACATTTATGGCTTTGCTGAACATAACCCATATAGCTGCTCTCATGGGTGAAAACTGAATGCCTATGGCTTTTCCAGGCTGAGGTTGCACATTGCCAGTGGCTCTACCATTTAGTAGTCATGGCAGGGATCCTGCTGCTGCAGCTCCACTAGGAATTGTCCTGGGTATTAAATTTCTCCTTTAAATATCAGTTCTAGTTTCTTTGCTCACACATATGTGCATAGGTTATTACAAGTAGCCAGGCCAAATCTTGAATACTATGCTGTCTAGAAATTTCTTTTGTCAGATACCCTTAATCATCACTCTCAAGTTTAAAGTTCCACAGATCCCCAGGGAGGGGGCAGAATGCATCCAAGTTCTTTGCCAATGCATGACAAGTGACCTTTACTCTAGGCCCCAGTAAGTTCCTCGTCTCCATCTAAGACCTCATCAGTCTGGACTCTATTGTCCATATCACTATCAGCATTTTGGTCACAACAACTTAACAAATCTCTACAAAGTTCCAAATTTCCACTCATTTTCTTGTCTTCTCAACTCTCCAAAATCTTCCAACTTCTGCCTGTTACCCAGTTCCAAAGACATTTTCACATTTTCAGCTTCCTTTAATAGTAATACGCAACTCCTGGTGCCAACTTTCTGAATTAGTTGATTCTCACACTTTTATAAAGAAATACCACAGAGCTGGTAATTTATAAAGAGGTTTAAATTGGCCCATGGTTCTGCAGGCCATACAAGAGTATGATTCTGGCATCTGCTTAACTTTCGAGAGGGCCTCAGAAAACTTTCAAGCATGCTGAAAGGTTAAGGGGAAGCAGGCACGACTGACTTGCCTGGAGCAGGAGGAAGAGAGAGCAGGGAGGTGCCACACACTTTCAAACACAAGATCTTGTGAGAACTATCACAAGAGCAGCATCAAAGAGATGGCTCTAAACCATTCATGGAGGATCCACCCCCATAAGCCAATCACCTCCCATCAGGCACCACCTCCAACATTAGGGATTACAAGTGGACATGGGATTTGGGTGGGGACAGAAATCCAAACGATATCAGGGGTCATAGTGGACATGAGGGTGGGCTGGTCTCCCTGCGTCTCACCTGTCACCAGGGACACAAACATATTCAGACGCCTTGACAGAAAGAAGCCAGAGGCCCTTGAAGTCTCAAAGAGGAGCCATGAACAAATCTTGCATCTCAGTCCCTCACAAGGCAGTCTTAGAAAAAAAATAGTCGTGAACAAATTCAAGTCAGTCATGGTAAGTGGTGACACTGAACAGTCCAACACATTGAAAAATTCCAAATCAAAGAAGCTCCAGAACCCAGTTGTGTCCCATCTACCCCAACTCCTCCTTCACTTCAGGCCCTCTAAGGTGTCACTTTTACAAGCCTTGAGGGACACATCAGAGCCCTTGGTACTGTCCCTGTTCGGGGTGGAACAAAAACAAAATCTGGTCAGAGCTCACAGGTGATGTGACTAAAGGAGGAATTGTGGGGTGGCCAAGCTCCCCCATGGGCTCCTGTGTACAGTATCCCAAGGATCTCAGGGATCACTCTCCCACCCCTAGCACACTTACATGAAGCCTGACCACGGCTGTCATCTGTGGAAAGAAAACATACTGTGAGAGGCCAGGGAGGAGGCAGGGCCGTGAGATCCCAGAGGAGTTTCCAGAACTGTGACTGCAGACCCAGGTCAGGATCAGGAAACCCGAGGGAAGAGGATGTGTTGAAGCTGGACCAATTGTCCTCCTGAGGTCTCTCCTTAGCAGCGAACTTCCCCTGACTTGTGACTGCAGAGAGTCAGGTTCCCATGACCACAATCAAGGTGATATATTTGTCCTTCAATATCACAGGTACTTTACAAAAGAGTAAGAGTTGACACGGCATCTGAACTGGGTAAATGTGCATGGAGATGGTGCCTCACAACTGGCAGGAAATGAGCCAGCTTCCATCTGGGCTTGAAATCCAGCAATGGAGGAAGAAAACTTGGAGCTCAACTCTTTCCTACCTGGGCTCTAGTTCTTCCACATCACAGCAGTGACCACAGCTCCGGGGACAACAGCACCAAGAACAACCAGGACAGTAATGATGCCCACGATGGGGAATGTGGGCTGGGAGGATGGCCCTGAGAAAGGAGGTGAATGTGAGGGGCCCTGACACTCAGGCCTCAGTCCTGACCCTGGTGAAGGGCTCCAGAAGGGCTTCTGCTTACCCTGGGAAGAGACATGACCCCTCATTCGTCTCCTTACCCCATCTCAGGGTGAGGGGCTCTGGCAGCTCCTCAGGCTGCACATGGCATGTGTATCTCTACTTCCCCCTAGAAGACACCACCACAGTTGCCTACTTCTGGAAGTTTCTGTACCCTGCAGGTCTGGTCCCCAGAAGTGTGCATCCTAAATTTGGTCCTCTCCATTCCTCTGTTGGGTCATTGTGATCTCCACAGGGTAGAAGCCCAGAGCCCAGCACCTCAGGGTGGCCTCATGGTCTGAGATGGGGTGGTGGGTCACACGTGTCTTTGGGGGATCTGAGGGGAAGAGTAAAAAAAAATCAGGCACTTTGCATTCCCCATGAGACACGCCAGCAGCACCCGTATGACCATCCTGAGAATGGATGGGACACCCCGGGTGGGGAAGGGAGCATAGAACTCAGACACCATCCTGGACAAAGGCAGTGTCCAGGATAATCTCCTATTCCTTGGAAAGTTCTAGTCCCTAAGGCAGGAACAGAGATTTCTGGCCCTGGCCTGAGTGGAGGCCGAGGGACTCAGAAGAGCTGGAATCAGACCAACAGATACACATTGAGTGTGAGGCAGATAACAAATGCTGAGAGGAAAATTCCTGGTGCCCCAGGCTGCTGCGGGGTTAAAGGGGACAGCTGATCAGTATTCCAGGGATTGTTTCCCTCCTTTCCCTCAGAGACTTCATTCCTTAATTGTCCCAGAGTGCAGGGCGGGCCCTCAGTCATTCTCTGGTATAGGATCTGAAACCCAGGAGGAACCTTTTCCTCAGGACAAGAGGGAGAGGGATGTTTTAGCGTTGGTCCATTTTCCTCCCCTTCTTTTGGAAAGTGGGTCGGGGAGATCTGCAGGAGATCAGGGAGGTACCCCGTGGCCGCTGGTACCTGCGCACTGCAGCTTCTCCTTCCCATTCTTAAGGCCTTTGCTGAGCCGCTCCGGCCACCTTCCCTGCGGGTAGGTTTTCAGCAGCTCTGCATGTTCCTCCGCCAGGGCATCTGAGCCGCCTTGTCCTCTGGGGTCCAAGAGCGCAGTTCCTGGTTTAGGACAAGGTAACTGGCGCCGTCGTAGGTTATGTTCATACTCGCGGAGGAGGCTCCAGTCCGGGTCCAGGTCGCACCTGTGTATCCATTGGAGGGTGTAAGAACGTGTCCCCGGGTGGGTGACAGCCCAGGCCGCTGAGCCCCGCCTCTACCTCGACCAACCGCCAGGGATTTGGGCCTGAACTGAAAATAGAATCGGGTGTGGGCGCTTGGGGCTCCTGTCGGGTCGAGGGTCTCCGCGGCTCCTGCAGCCTCGGGATGGGTCTCCGATTGTGCTACAGTGGGTAGCACTCACAAAGCTAAGTTTTACTTTCCCAGACTATGTATCTGTAACTCTGGTCTGTTGTATTTTTAAGCTATCTTTACTTCATAGTCCTGAGTTTGTGTGTGAGTCCAGGACATCACAAGACAAAGCACAATGTGTTGCCATATATTGCAACCGGGAGCCTGTACAGAATTTAATCACCTCAAAATTGCAAGTGCTCAATGCAGCCAAAGTGCCCTTCACCAGTGCTCATGAACTGCCTTTGTTTATTTATTTGTTTATTTATTTCTAGGCAGGGTGTCACTCTGTTACCCTGGCTGGAGTACAGTGGCACGCTCATGACTCACTGAAGCCTCGACCTCCTGGGATCATGCTACCAATGCTCCTCCCTCAACCTCCCAAGTAACTGGCGCCACAGGCTTGTGCCACCACTCCTGGCTAATTTTTCTAAAAAATTATTTGTAGAGATGCGGTCTCCCTATGTTGCTATGGCTGGTCCTGAACTCCTGGGCTCAAGTAATCCTCAGCCTCCCAAAATGCTGGTATTACAGGCATGAGCCACAGTGGCTGACCATGCACCTGCCTATTTTTATGAATTATTCACATCTAAGCTATGTGCAGGTTTTATTGGGACACTTGGTATTCTTTTTTAACCTGTTTCACACAGGGAGTTAATTAGTTTTTACACAGTCCCACAGAATGTATTAAAGACCAAGGTGCAAGTAACACTGTGCCAAGTTCTGCGGATAAATGCATTAAAAATCTATAAAACACTATGTTTAAATCTGAGAATTCCACTGCTTTAGAATTCTTTCTCTCTCTTCCTTTACCTCACCTCCTGCTTCTCCAGCCCTTCTCTCTGTCCCTGTCATCCCTCAGGCTCTCATTTCCCCTTAGTATCTACCACCCTCTCACTACTGAATTGTGGCCCTTGCTCTGTCCCCTCTCCTGCTGCTCATGACTGTTCTGCCCACAGTGGTCAGCAATCCTGCTGATGTGAGTCAGATTGTGTCATTTCTTCACTTAATACCCTCCAATGGCTCCATCTCACTCTCAAGAAGCCTCTAGAATGGAAAGCACAAGCACAGGGTCTTTGGGTTGTTTTGATCAAAGTTGTGTCTACAGAATATAAAAGCATATGTGCCACATAGTAGGCACTAAGTTAATTTTTGTTGAATGAATGAATGAAATAGGATTGTGTTAAAAATTGTATCACACAAAAATCACAAAATGAATAATGCAAAGCAAGTTAGTGAACATTTGGTTTCATGCAGCTACTGTGCATATCAGTTCATAAATTCATTCCAGTGGAGAACATGTCATATGTTTAGCTGTTGAATCTGTTTATCAATTTTCTATTAGTACATAACCAATTACCACAATCTTAGTGGCTTAAAACAGCGCCCATTTATTTGTTTACATTTCCTTCATCAGAAATCCAGGCCTAGTGTGAGAGATTCTTTGTTCAGGGTTTCGAAAAGCTGTACCCTCATCTTAAGATTGGGATTCTCCCCCAAGCCTATATACAGCTCATTGGCAGAATTCGGTTTCTCACAATTGTAGGACTATGGTTCCTGTTTCCTTCGGGCTATCAGAGTAGACAGTGGGGAGAGTTTCTAATTCCTATTGGCCACCAGTGTTCTTTCTCCATGATCCCTCCATTTTCAAAGCCCACAGTGGAGGAAACCCCTCACAATGAACCCCTCTACACTGTGAGTCTCTGTTCTCAGGAAGAACCCAGTCCTTTTCAGAGCTTACCTGATTAGGACAGTCCAAGCAGGATAATCCCCATCTTCAAGTCAACTGACTGGGGACCTGAAAACTATCTGCAAATCCCCTTCACAGCAGCACCTGCATTAGTGTCAACTGAGTAACTGGGGTAACGTGAGTAACCAAGGGTGGTTATTGGGGTGTCATCATAAAATCAGCCTAGCTTAGCCTGGATCTTCCTTTTGTGTTTAAATAGAACATACAAATTGGAAGTCAAAAAATAGGTCACTGTTAATGATAATAAAATATATCTTATATAGCCATGGACATTTTTCTTAAACATTAAAAGCAAATGACATGTTTGATATCTTATCATGAATTTAGAGCAAATGAAAAAGTTCAATGACAAGTCACCTAAAACTTAGCAGCTCAAATCAACTAATATTTATCACCTCCCACAGTTTCCAATGGTCAGGAATCCAGGAGAGGTTTCTCTGTGAGCTTCGGACTCAGGGCCTCTCACCAAGTTGCAGTCTAGTTGTCATCCAGGGCTGAATCATCTGAGGGCTCAGATGGGCCTGGGGATTCACAAGACACAAGAATCTCTCACATGGCTGTTGGAAGAGGCTTCAGGTTCTTATTGTCTGGTCCAGGAGGCCTCAACCTAGTCACATGGACCTTTCCACAGGCCTGCTTATGACACCAGCAGCCAGCTTCCCCCAGGGCTCATGATCCCAGAGAAAGAGAGAACCAAAGTAGAAGCTGCAGTGAATCTGGTGTTCTACACCCAGAGTCACAGATTATTATGTCAGCATTACTCTATCAGTTAGAAGTGAGTCATTAAGTCCAGGCCACACTCACAGGGAGGGAATGAAGCTGCACCTCTGGAAAGGAGGAGAATCAAAGAATTTATATGCATGTTAACAGCAAAATTAACATTATTGTTTCAGGATTTTGTAAATCAAATACTTCTTGTATGTGACTAATTTTCTTTAATAGCTTAAAATTCTTTTTTGTAATGATTAAAAATTTGAGACAGAGAAAGGAGATACAACAATATCTCAGA